>NC_000074.6:76052747-76280247 GCF_000001635.26 Mus musculus | reverse complement strand
AGCTAGATCACAGAGGCAGCAGCATCTAGTGGTTTCAGGAAGTTATAAGAAAATATTGCTGAGGCGTTAAAAGGAAGCTAGTCTGTCCTCCTCTGAAGGTAATCCTACTTACAGGAAAACTAAGGTAGACATTATGAGGCCTTCTGCTTGTATCCTCCATGCCTAATGACTCCCCAAATGCATACATACCTATGCTGTACTATTCACACCATAAGTAGTTGAGTGAAATGCAGAATCCTGGAAAATCCAAATCCTTGGCATTTTCTCCACCTGGTGGAGGTTGTAATGGTTATGGAGCTGACAGTCTTGGGCAAGCTGAACATTTCCACTTGAATATTTAAAAATTTATATTAACGGGCCTGTATTTTCTGTGTTTTATGACATAAATATACATAATGTTCAAATTTTTAGTTCTAAACAGCAAATTTTTCAACACCTTTTATACCTTCAATGTTCTTTACTTTTTGAGATTACTTTATCAGTATTTTCTCAAATTTTTAGAGATTTATCATTTTTATACATTTAACCATTGTGATCCAGTTCAGTTCCTATTATCTATGTATACATTTATCTGTCATCTATCTATCTATCTATCTATCTATCTATCTATCTATCTATCTGTCTGTCTGTCTGTCTGTCTGTCTGTCTACCTATCTATCTATCTAAATTTTGTCTATTAATCTATTATCTATTAATGGTCTACTATCTCTCTATATCTATCTATCTATCTATCTATCTATCTATCTATCTATCTATTTATCTATCTATAATGTATGTACTTATATATTATCTGTTATCAATCAACTGTCTACTATCTATATCATCTATATACTATCTACCATCTATTTATATTCATAATTATCATCTTTCAACTGTCTATCATCATTCAAATATATATATCTTCTTATCATTTATTTATCTATTTATCTATTATCTACTTATCTCATGAAAGATTAAAAAACACAATATATTCTCTTGCCCCAGAAGCTCATTAGTCAATATCAATAGTTTGCAGTCATTTCTGCTCTTGTTTTTCTAAATCTGTTGCAGGGTTATCTGTTCTGTTCCCCTGATCTGTCTGCAAGTTTTCATGCCAATATCACACTGATTTTAATTATTGGCTCTTAGAATAGAATAAGTCCTCTTGTTTCAGTATTTCTTCTTCATTTTCATTATTTTTGATAGTTCCCTGCTGATTTTTTGAGATGTAATTTTGAACAATTTTTTGTTACAAAATAGATTCCATTGGGATTTCATTTAGAGATTATATATACAAATTGATTTGGGAAGAATTTGTATCATTGCAGTACTTAATCTTCCCAGTAGTATAATTTAAATTTTATGGATGCAAAAATATAAAACTGTTTTATTCTGGTACTTTTTTAAAAAAATGGTTGTATCTAAATCTTAAATACTCCAGGACAGTTTGTCTACTGTGTGGATGGATGAGTGGCTCTTTAACTTGTCTTCCCCATCACATCCTGTTGGTTCCCTTATGAGAACCTTCATTGAGATGAGCAGAAGCTAACAGTGAACACGGTTTATTAACCTTGTTCAAGAAATAGCTTTAGTCAAAAAATGTAGTAGACTCCTCTGCATATATAGATGACTTTCTAACTGATCTGTTTTCCAATGAGGTAACTAACATCTGTGCTCTATAGTACAGTCTCACATTTGTGGACTGATTTGTCTCTTTCTTCTTATTTTGCCAAGGACATGGGACCCAATATATGTAAAAGTTGAGAAGTTGTTGAAAGGGAGATTGACTCTAAGGTTTAACACTTAGGCTTTCCAAAGTGGAAAGGAATGAAACTGAAGTTTAGCTTTGAAAGAATCTATAGTAACTTTCTAGGGAAGTCATTGTGATTTTATAGTCCTTTAGGCCAAATTGGATGTGGGGCCAGGGAGACAATTCAGTTGTAAAGTCCCTGCCTTCAAGAATAAAGTCCTAAGTTTAGATACCTGGCATCCACTTAGAAGCCAGGCATGGTTCTGGTGGTAGATGTCTATACCTCTAGCATGGGAGGGAGAACCAGGGCAGACACAGGTAGATCCTAGGGGCTTGCTGGCTAGCTTGTAGCTGAAATGCTATGTTCATTGTTCAGTGAGGGACCTTGTCCCAAATTAACAAACAAAAAAGGGTAGAGATCAACAGAAGTAGACACTCTGATCTTGATCTCTGTCTTCTATACACAAGTGCACTTTCATACCTCCATACACAGACATATGTAAATTGTCACAAGATACAAACTTACACATACAAAACAAAAAATTAAAATCATTGATATGCTTGTAGAGATGATTTTAAAAAGCAAATACTTCCCAATGGACATTTTTTTATTCACTATGAATGTTAAATGCTTTTTTTTCCCTTTTGGAAGGAAGTTGTTGAAGGAGACAGCTGGAAAAATACAAGATCAACTGTCAACATATTGCAGGCCTGGTGGTTGTAGAGGTTGAGAGGTCTGTGTTTCATTCCTGACCTCCCAAAGCTATGCAGTTGTTAGAAACAATGGGGCAGCATCAGATTCTGGTGACAGCCTTTGATAGCTGTAGAAAGTACATAATTTTTAAAATATAAATTGGAGTTTCAGACACTCAGCAGATCTGTGAGTGAGAGAATTTAGATGCAAACATATCACTTGCTTATAATACCTGATTCCTGCCTTCTTTGATGTCTTTCCCAAATACTTCTGAAAAGTTATTTGTAGATTCATGCTAAAATTAGTATGGATCTGTTTTCTCTCCAGTAATTCACACATAGAGTATCTGCCTAATTGGTATATGGTTTGAAACATGTATGCATGTATTATTTATGACAGAAATTGAACATTGTAGCTTTATAAATCACCCTCTATAATCTCTCTTTTAAAATGAAGAATGAGTTTATGGATTCTTTCAGTTTTAGAGTATTGTGACCAGAGAGTGGCCGGTGGGCAAGAACAGTGAGATAGATAGTACACTGTTAGGTAGGAGCCCCTGTGATGCCTGGAAAATTCAACGAAGAAATCACCTTAGAGTCAGAATAGTCACAATTGCTAGCAACAGATCAATGCATGCATGTGTGCATGCGTTTGCTCCACAGAGGACTTGAGAACAGCACTCAGAGGCTATTTTCTAACCAAACTGCTTAACATTCCAGAAGGTTTCCTTTGGTCTCTTCAGATATGGTATTCTACTGCATCTTTGTAACTTTCCTCAGTGCTTGCTTGTTTTAGATCTATTTTTAATGATAGAATATCTTTTTCTCCTTTTTCCTATACTTCAGGAAAATGTTGTGAAAAAGATGTTCTAGACATTTTAAATTTTCTCTCAATTATTTTATTTATGCTTTCACCTATTTGTTTATTGTTACTTATTATTGGTTTGGGCTTTGTGGGGGACTACTTATTTTACATGCAGCTTGAAATTAGAACTTTTTCAGAAATTATACTGCATGACAGTTCTGGATGAGAGCAATCTCTCATCTTCACATTGGAAAGACTGATGCTGTCTCCAGATGCGGATCCTCCAGGATGTGCATATTTCAGAGCTATATCAATATGCATTACATAACTAATGTCTGCAGGCTGTTATTCTTCATCTATTTTAAACATAACTTATTATTATCAGGAGATGAGTTTGTGATTAAAAACAGGAGATCATTCACAGAACTACCAGGCAGACATAAATGGTGATAAAATGTACTGGTTTTAAAAGTTGACTGGCACTGTAGGAATGCCTTGGTTATCAATAGTTTAGGGCTCGGCTTTGCAATTCTCCTTTCTCTTTCATAAATAAGTGTATAAACACATGACTCATTTGCCCTCCACTTCTCCTTCGCTGATCAATGTTTGTCAGACCTCAGCTTGGGCAACTACAAAAATGAAGCATTGTAAATCTTCTGGAAGTTCAGTAAAGGTAGGAGCTCAATGATAGCTGTAGAATAGTAATTATTATTAAAGCACATCCATTTTGCTACTATGATCCATGCCAAGAAGCACTCCCAAGGACTCAGTCACATTTTATCTCAAAGAAGCTTGTATGTAAAATGTCAAAATAAAATAGATCATGCAGCTGAAGGGTGGTGGTGGTAAAACCCAGACAAATAAACAGGTGTGATTGGAGCTGTTAAACCAACAGACTTGCAACAGAATCTGTTTGTCATTCAGGATTTTTCCATCTTCTGAGGTATATGTATTGTGAAATAAGTGATTATAAATTCATAAAGACATCAAGTTAAAAAGTACAAACCTACTCACTCATTTATCCATGTTTCTTGTGGCTACTCACAAGCACAATGGTGGAGGTCCCTTTTTAAATACAGATGCATACTACAGACATGCCATGGTGAATATTGTATTTCAGAGAACAACCTGTTAGTTATACTACATACATAGAGAAAGTTTCAGAGACATTATCCACATCCCCTTTATGTGTCCATACTTATTTTAATCCAGTATTATTTTAAAAATATATTTTTATAATAAAAATGTATATCAATTCACAAACAGTTCTTAAAAGCATTTCTTCAATAATACTTGTGTAATAGTGAGTATCTATGGAAAGAAACTGATAAAATAAAAATAGTCTTAAAAGTTTGATGTTTTAAGAGGTGCCATGACCATATTAAATATGTCTAATCTATGTATATCCAGATAAAACAGAAACAGGTATTTTTGTTCTCAAGGTATTTTCTTCTTACTACTTATTCGTGGTTAAAAATCTTCTTTTCTTCTGTATTTGAAATGTTTTCAGTGTTTTGAAATACTCGAGTATGTCTTCCACATCACAAAGGTAAAAGCACATGATTTTTTCAGCTTATAATAAAATCTATTTGAAGACTGTAGCACAATAATTTTAGAATTAGTACTGAATCTTTTATTTCCTGTATTTCTATGCTCATTTGGAAGACAATTGTGAAATTCAGGGATTTTGTTTAATGTTAAAATCGAATATTTACATAGCAATCCAAACTTGCAATGCTTGGAATCATTTGTAAGGTAATAAATTGTTGTTCACAGTCTTCTTCAGAAATGTAGATACATTGATCACAAAGTTTTCCATATCATGGAAGCAGCCAGTCTCTTGTTGGTATCCGTACATTTCATCAACCTTAATTGGTACTTACTTAGTACTTACTATACTGAGTATATGCCACAGTGCTACACTCCAGAGATAATGTAACCTTAATTAAATGGTATTATTGGCCTCAAAGAATCTATGTATTATCGACACTGAATGTGTCTGCATAGAGTGTGATCTAATCTATAGGTCCAGTAGGCTATGGGTAGGCAGCAGCTTCCACATTTGTGAGAACATAGG
Organism: Mus musculus; assembly: GCF_000001635.26. Classification (NCBI taxonomy): domain Eukaryota; kingdom Metazoa; phylum Chordata; class Mammalia; order Rodentia; family Muridae; genus Mus; species Mus musculus. Next base: position 76,274,943 of record NC_000074.6, on the reverse strand, counting down.
CAGCAGTGGTATCTGGTAAACACAAGGGCATTTCTACAGGGGTTGGAGATAATCTAGCTGCTTCATTTTTACAGGTCATGTGTCATTTCCATATGCATATTTTATTGATGTATTGAAAATTCAATAACTAAAATCCAAAATACCTATTATTAAAATATTTTGCTTATTTTAAAAGACAAAATACATTTGATGTTATTGACAATAGTTCATAATTTCTGTCTATTAAACACATCCATCAATTCATAATTGATGTCCTATAGAAGATATGCTGCCTCTGCTTAGGCATTCTTCAAATATTTGTATTTATTCTCCAAATTACTCCATCTGTTTGTCTAAAAGGTATTCCAAACAAATAATTTTCATTGCTTTCAGAATGTGAGATGCAGAACATCCCAACATATAGAATAGTGCATGGATTAAAATATAACTAGGCAAGTGAAAAAAATTCTTCCCATGTTCCTGTTTCTGATAACAGCAAAGAGAGAATAAAAGTGTACTCATTTTGGCAGCACATATACTAAAATTGGAATGATACAGAGAAGATTAGCATGGTCCCTGTGCGAGGATGACACACAAATTTGTGAAGTGTTCCATATTTTTGGAGTACAAGAAGGAAATGAATAACTCCCTTAAAGAAATACAGGAGAACGTATCCAAACAGGTGAAAGAATTGTACAAAACCATCTAGGATCTAAAGTAGAAACAATAAAGAAATCACAAAGGGAGACCACTCTGAAAATAGAAATCCTAGGAAAGAAGTCAGGAGCCATTGATGCAAGTATAATCAACAAAATGCATCAGATAGAAGGGAGAACCTCAGGTGCAGAAGACACCATAGAAAATATTGACACAACAATCAAAGAAAATGCAAAATGCAAACAGATCCTAACCCAAAACATCCAGGAAATGCAGGACACAACCTAAGACCAAACCTAAGGATAATAGAAATAGACAAGAAGGAAGATTTCCAACTTAAAGGGCCAGTAAATATCTTCAACAAAATTATAGAAGAAAACTTCACTAATCTAAAGAAAGAGATGCCCATGAACATACAAGAAGTCTACAGAATTCCAAATAGACTGGACCAGAAAAGAAATTCCTCCCACCACATAATAAAACACCAAATGCACAAAACAAAGAAAGAATATTAAAAGCAGTAAGGAAAAAAGGTCAAGTAACATATAAAGGCAGAACTATCAGAATTACACCTGATTTCTCCCCAGAGACTATGAAAGCCAAAAGATCCTGGGCAGATGTCATACAAAGCTTAAGAGAACACAAATACCAGACCAGGCTACTATACCCAACAAAACTCTCAATTACTATAAATGGAGAACCCAAGGTATTCCATGACAAAAACAAATTTATACAATATCTTTCCACAAATCTACCCCTTCAAAGAATAATAAAGAGAAAACTCCAACACCAAGAGGGAAACTAAGCAGGAGAATAAGCAAGAAAGTAATCTTTCAACAAACTCAAGGAAATAGCCATATGGACAGAATTCCAAATTTAACAACAAAAATAACAGGAAGCAACAATTATTTTTCCTTAATATCTCTTAATATCAATGGACTCAATTCCCCAATAAAAAGACATAGACTGACAGACTGGTTACTTAAACAGGACACAACATTTTGCTGCATATAGGAAACCTAACTCAGGGACAAAGACAGATACTACCTCAGAGTAAAAGGCTGGAAAACAATTTTACAAACAAATGGTCCCAAGAAACAAGCTGGGGTAACCATTCTAATATTGAATAAAATTGACTTTCAACCTAAAGTTCTCAAAAAAAGGTAAGGAGGAACACTTCTTACACATAAAATGTAAAATTTACCAAGAGGAACTCTCAATTCAGAACAATTATGCTCCAAATGCAAGGACATCCACATTCATTAAAGAAACTTTGCTAAAACTCAAAGCACACATTACACTTCACACACTAATAGTGGGAAACTTCAACATCCACCTCTCATCAATGGACAGATCCTGGAAACAAAAACTAAACAGAGACACAGTGAAATTAACAGAAGATATGAAACAAATGGATTTTACAGATATCTATAGAACATTTCATCCTAAAACAAAAGGATATGCCTTCTTCCTAGCACCTCATGGTACTTTCTCCTAAAGTGACTATATAATCGGTCACCAAACAGGCCTCAACAGATACAAAAATATTGAAATAATCCCATGCACCCTATCAGATCACCATGGACTAAGGCTGATCTTCAATAACAACTTAAATAATAGAAAGCCCAAATACACATGGAAGCTGAAGAACACTCTACTCAATGATAACTTGATCAAGGAAGAAATTAAGAAAAAAATTAAAGTCTTTTTAGAGTTTAATGGAAATGAAGCCACAACATACCCAAACTTATAGGACACAATGAAAGCAGTCCTAAGAGGAAAAGTCATAGCTCTAAGTGTTTACAAAACGAAACTGGAGCAAGCATACACTAGCAGCTTGACAGCACACCTGAAATCTCTAGAACAAAAGGAAGCAAATTCACCAAAGAGGAATAGAAGGCAAAAAATAACCAAACTCAGAGCTGAAATCAGCCAAGTGGAAACAAAAAGAACTATTCAAAGAATCAACCAAACCAGGAGCTGGTTCTTTCAAAAGTCAACAAGATAGATATACCCTTAGCCAGACTAACTAGAGGGCATAGGAACAGTATTCCAATAGAATCAGAAATGAAAAGGGAGATATAACAACAGAACCTAAGGAAATCCAAAAAACCATCAGATCCTATTACAAAAGCCTATACTCAACAAAAGTAGAAAATCTCGAAGAAATGGACAATTTTCTAGACATATATCAGGTACAAAAGTTAAATCAGGATCAGATTAGCAATCTAAAGAGTCACATATCCCCAAAAGAAATAGAAACAGTCATTAATAGTCTCCCATCCAAGAAAAAAAAAATCACAGAACCAGATGGGTTTAGTGCAGAGTTTTATCAAGGAAGAAGACCTAATTCCAACTCTCCTCAAACTATTCCACAAAATAGAAATAGAAGGTACTCTATACAATTCATTCTACAAAGCCATAATTATTTTGATACCTAAACCACACAAAGACCCAACAAAGAAAGAGAACTTCAGACAAATTTCCCTTGTGAATATCGATGCAAAAATACTCAATAAAATACTCTCAAACCAAATCCAAGAACACATCAAAATGTTCATTCATCATCATCAAGTAGGCTTCATCCCAGGGATGCAAGAGTGGTTAAATATACAGAAATCTGTCAATATGATCCACTATATAAACAAACTCGAAGACAAAAACCGCATGATCATCTCATTAGATGTTGAGAAAGCATTTGACTAAGTCCAACACCCCTTCATGATAAAAGATTTGAAAAGATCAGGCATTCAGAGCCCATACCTAAACATAATAAAAGCAATATACAGCAACCTAGTAGCCAACATCAAACTAAATGGAAAGAAACTGGAAACAATCCCACTAAAATTAGACAAGGCTGCCCACTCACTCCCTTCCTGCTCAATTTAGTACTTGAAGTCCTAGCCATAGCGCTTCAACAACAAAAGGAGATCAAAGATTTACAAATTGGAAAGGAAGAAGTCAAAATATCACTATTTGCAGATGATATGATAATATATATATAACTGATCCCAAAAATTCCACCAAGAACTAAGCCTGATAAAAATCTTCAGTGAAGTACCTGGATATAAAATTAACTCAAACAAATCAGTGGCCTTTCTCTACACAAAGAATAAACAGGCTGAGAAAGCAATTACGGAAACAATAACCTTCAAAATAGTCACAAATAATATAAAATACCTTGGAGTGACTTTAACTAAGGAAGTCAAAGATCTATATGATAAGAACTTCAAGTCTCTCAAGAAAGAAATCAAAGATTTCAGAAGATGGAAAGATCTCCCATGCTCACTGGGAGGATTAATATAGTAAAAATGGCTAACTTGCCAAAAGCAACCTACAGATTCAATGCAATCACCATCAAAATTTCAACTCAATTCTTCACAGAGTTAGAAAGGGCAATTTGCAAATTTATCTGGAATAACAGAAATCCTAGTATAGCAAAAACTATTCTCAACAATAAACCCAGATGTCCCTCAATAGAGGAATGGATACAGAAAATGTGGTACATTTACACAATGGAGTACTACTCAGCTATTAAAAAGAATGAATTTATGAAATTCCTAGGCAAATGGATGGACCTGGAGGGCATCATCCTGAGTGAGGTAACCCAATCACAAAGGAACTCGCACAATATGTACTCACTGATAAGTAGATATTAGCCCAGAACCTTAGGATACACAAGATATAAGATACAATTTGCTAAACGCATGAAACTCAAGAAGAACGAAGACCAAAGTGTGGACACTTTGCCCCTTCCTAGAAATGGGAACAAAACACCCATGGAAGGAGTTACAGAGACAAAATTTGGAGCTGTGACGAAAGGATGGATCATCTAGTGATTGCCATATCCAGGGATCCATCCCATAATAAGCTTCCAAACGCTGACACCATTGCATACACTAGAAAGATTTTGCTGTAAGGACCCAGATATAGCTGTCTCTTGTGAGACTATACCGGGAACTGGCAAACACAGAAGTGGATGCTCACAGTCAGCTATTGGATGGGTCACACGGCCCCCAATGGAGGAGCTAGAGAAAGTACCCAAGGAGCTAAAGGGATCTGCAACCCTATAGGTGGAACAACAATATGAACTAACCAGTACCCCGGGCTCTTGTCTCTAGCTGCATATGTATCAAAAGATGGCCTAGTCAGCCATCACTGGAAAGAGAGGCCCATTGGACTTGCAAACTTTATATGCCTCAGTACAGGGGAACGCCAGGGCCAAAAAGGGGGAGTGGGTGGGTAGGGGATTGGGGGAGTGGGTATGGGGGACTTTTGGGATAGCATTGGAAATGTAAACGAGGAAAATACCTAATTAAAAAAGAAAAAAAACAGAGACACTAAAACTTATAGAAGAGAAAGTAGGGAAGAGCCTTGAAGATATGGGCACAGGGGAAAGATTCCTGAACCACCAATGGCTTGGGCTATAAGATCAAGAATTGATAAATGGGACCTCATAAAATTACAAAGCTTCTGTAAGGCAAAGGACACTGTCAATAAGACCAAAAGGCAACCAACAGATTGGGAAAAGATCTTTACCAATCCTAAATCTGATAGGGGATAAATATCCAATATATATATATATATATATATATATATATATATATAAAGAACTCAAGAAGTTGGACTTCAGAAAATGAAACAACCCATTAAAAAATGGGGAACAGAGCTAAACAAAGAATGCTCAACTGAGGAATACCAAATGGTTGAGAAGAACCTAAAAAAAAAGTTCAACATCTTTAATCATCAGGAAATTGCAAATCAAAACAACCTTGAGAGTCCACCTCACACCAATCAGAATGGCTAAGATAAAAAATTTAGGTGACAGCAGATGCTGGTGAGGATGTGGAGAAATAGGAACACTCCTCCACTGTTGGTGGGATTGCAAGCTGGTACAACCATTCTGGAAATCAGTTTGGCAATTCCTCAGAAAATTGGGCATAGTTTTACCTGAAGATCCAGCAATACCACTCCTGGGCATATACCCAGAACATGCTCCAACTTATAATAAGGACACATGTTCCACTATGCTCATAGCAGACTTATTTATAATAGGCAGGAGCTGGATAGAACCCAGATGTCCCTCAACAGAGGAATGGATACAAAAAAATATGGTACATTTATACAATGGAGTACTATGCAGCTATTAAAAACAAAAAAGGATGGACCATCTAGAGACTGCCATATCCAGGGATCCATCCCATAATCAGCCTCCAAACGATGACACCATTGCATACACTAGCAAGATTTTGCTGAAAGGACCCTGATATAGCTGTCTCTTGTGAGACTATGCCTGGGCCTAGTAAACACATAAGTGGATGTGCTCACAGTCAGCTATTGGATGGATCACAGGGCCCCCAATGGAGGAGGTAGAGAACATATCCAAGGAGCTAAAGGGATCTGCAACCCTATAGGTGGAACAACATTATGAACTAACCAGTATCCCAGAGCTCTTGACTCTATCTGCGTATGTATCAAAAGATTGCCTAGTCGGCCATCACTGGAAAGAGAGGCCCATTGGACTTGCAAACTTTATATGCCCCAGTACAGGGGAACGCCAGAGCCAAAAAGTGGGAGTGGGTGGGTAGGGGAGTGGGGGGGGGGAAGGGTATGGGGGACTTTTGGGATAGCATTGGAAATGTAATTGAGGAAAATACCTAATAAAAATATTTTTAAAAATCTTAGACAAATGGATACATCTGAAGGATATCATCCTGGTGAGGTAACCCAATCACAAAAGAACACACATGATATGCACTCACTGATAAGTCGATATTAGCCCAGAAGTTCAGAATCCTTCTTAGAAGGGGGAACAAAATACCCATGGAAGGAGTTACAGAGACAAAGTTTGGAGCAGAGACTGAATGAACGACCATCCAGAGACTGCCCCACTTGGGGATCCATCCCATAAACAACCACCAAACCCAGAAACTATGGGAGGTGACAACAAGAGCTTTGTGGACAGGAACCTGATATAGCTGTCTCCTGAGGAGCTCTGCCAGTGCCTGGCAAATACAGAACTGGATGCTCACAATCATCCACTGTATGGAGCAAAAGGTTCCCAAATTAGGAGCTAGAAAAAGGGGGTTGAAACTCCATAGGAGGAACATCAATATGAACTAACCAGTACCCCCAGAGCTCCTTGGACTAAATCACCAATAAAAAAAAAACAAAAACAAAAACAAACAAACAAACAAAACCTCTAGCTGTATATGTAGCAGAGGATGGCCTAGTAGGTTACCACAGTAGGAGGAGAGGCCCTAGGTCCTTTGAAGGATCTATGCCCCAGTATAGGGGATTAAGACGACCAGGATTGGGGGTGGGAGTGTTGGGGGAGCAAGATGTGATGGTAGGGGATAGGAGATTTTCGAAGGAGAAACCAGGATAGGGGATAACATTTTAAATGTAAATAAAGAAAATATCTAATAAAAAAAGAATAAAACCCCAAGGAATGCTTGAACAAATATAGTCATTAGCTTCTTAAATGTTAAATAGCCATTTAAAAAATATATTTCAGCTAATAATTATCATTTGGTTGGTGTTTTACTTTCTAGATGCACCTAAAATTCTAGAACTCAGCTAAAATTCACATTTTTGGTATATTCATACATGTTGGAGTACTAGCCTCTTATTCAAAGCCTAATGAATGAACAAATGTGAGAATAGAATAAACCAAAGAGTAAAACTGCACCCTCGATTGGAGCTGTAGAGACTGGTTTCAGAGGAGGCTGGACATAAACCCTGAAGGAAGACCAACAGATTGTGTAAATACAAGGTCTATCTTATACTTTTCTCTGAGTAGGGTTATGTTCTGTCCAAAAGTTTCTACACTGATCACATTACTGGGGTTTAAGAATACTCATGATTTACTTTCTTAAAATGGAAGAATTTCCAGTTTTAACCAGCTTGTGAATACTATGTCATCTGTTTGTTCTCTTTAAGTAAGCCAAGAACTGCAATTGAGCTTTGGCTAAAAATGACTGTGGTCTAGCATCTGAAACTCTCCCAGTGTAGTCCAGAACTTAAATATCCAGTTCTGATTATTCCATTAAGTCAAGCAATAAAATATGTGATACACAGATTAGCATGGAATAAATGAACCTTTTCTTTAGGGTTAAAATAATGCATGTTGACTAGTATTTGAAATAGCAACAACATTATGGATGAGTTGGAGTGGGTTACAAAGTTGGGTGACCTCAGTGACCAGTGTCCTATATAATGCATGTCAGTTAATACCATGCAGTCAAATGGATTTCTATTGCCTCTTGACTTTCTGTGTCCTGAACACTTTGTGAATAAAGACAGGTGGAACTGCTTTAAACATTTGGCTACTGATATGTTTGTTTTATTGTTTCTGAGTTTAAGTTAAAGATTTTAAATCTATGAACCCATTGTTCTATCATTGAGAATTCTTTCCATGATGGGATTCTTGAATGAAGCACATCCTATTGTACAAGAGAAACTATGATATGTGTTAAGATTGTCCCCTAAGGATAAAACATATATACAACTTATATTTTATAAAGTGTTACAACTGCTGAACAAAGGTCTCAGTTGATTCAGGGTTACCTGCATGTAAAAGTAAGAACTTGAGTCTGTAAATGAAGATGGACACAGCAGACCACCTGTGATTCTAGAAGTCAATAGATGGGAAAAGAGGATCTTGCTTGCTGGATTAGCCAAATCCATGCATTTTGGTTCCAGTAAAAGAGGCTGTGTCAATATGTAGAAGGGTAGAAGCAAATTGAGAAAGACATATGTAAATCTGGCTCATACTACATACATGCACACACACACACATTCATACCACACACACACCACACATACACACATACACAAACATGCCCATCTATCCACATATATGTCCAAACACATATAGCAGAACAATGTAAATATGCATACACATGTATGCATACCATACATTAATATGTATGACACACAAAACATGCTTTGTAAGTGAAGTTTGGTCTGCTATCATCATCATCATCATTATTATTATTATTATTTATTAGTCTCTGAACAATGATCGAGGCAGATTAGTTAGACCATCATTAAAATTCTAGGATGCCTAAAGTGTCTCTGACTTTGCTTCTAGATGGCCATTTTTAGTAATGTTTGTCAAGACAAAGCAAAATGGAAAATGAAATAAAAAATCTATTACCTTAAAACATAAAACTGAGGAAAAAGAAACCAGGAAGTCACTAAATGTAATTTATTCCTTTAATTAAAGGCTATATTTTCAAATTGGAGATATTGGTACATCTTTGTTTAATTTTTTCCTTGCTAGAATAGTGAGAACCTATTCCAGAATCGAATTGCAAAGATTCAAGCTTCAAATCTGTGAAGAGGCTAAAGAGATACAAGTCTGGTATTAAATGCATGAAAATTATTTATGTTAATATAATTTTAAACTAAGAGAACAATAAAACATTTAAAAGAAAGATGTAATTGTTCTCTGCATTCACTCCGAGCTTCAAAAAATGTTTATTCTAGATCATTTTGGATGAAGAAATGTTGCAGCAAATGAAGTTACTGTATTCAGCATTGCATGGAAATGATACACGAGCTTTTTCTAACCATTTCACTCTTAATGCTAGAAACACAGCCTTAGAAAAAGGTTTATGCCAGAACACTATCTGATAGGAGTCTCTGAACTTACCATTCAGTTCATCTGTTTCCACACCCTGGGTAACACAGGCTCTTAGAGATGGAAGATGTGATCCACTCCTTCTTGCTTGTTTGCTACATTATAGTTATCTCTGGTTTCTGATGGCTATTTCTTGGTACTGAATATTACTCCCACTATTCCATTGCTCTAGTTTGTCAGTTTTTTTAAGATTAAATAGTTGTGCCGGGTGGTGGTGCATGCCTTTAATCCCAGCACTTGGGAGGCAGAGGCAGGCGGATTTCTAAGTTAACGGCCAGCCTGGTCTACAAAAGTGAGTTCCAGGATAGCCAGGGCAATACAGGGAAACCCTGTCTCGAAAAAAACAAAAACCAACAACAACAAAAAAGATTAAATAGTTGTTATCTGTGAGATAGCATGGATTTCTTTTAATATGCATGAATATTTTCTCTATATTTGTAATATTTGCTTAACATTAATACTGAAAATATATAATCTTTTGAATTCAGTATTACTGGGGATTTAAATAATTTTAAATTCATGCTATAACGAATGATTATGCTATAGATAATGTAGAAAAATCACTAATTAGTATAGTTGTACTAATAATGTTATTAGTGTACCAATAATATTATTCTATGCATAAATCTTCAGATTTTGAGTCTGTTGAAATGGTCTTTGAAAAGTATGATCTTAGTGTTTCCTTGCCTTGGATCGATGCTACTTGTTGTAGACTAACTGCTCTATGAAAAGAACCTACTCTTGGAATATTAACACTGCAAAAATTCCCATCTTCTTCACATAGTCTCCTGGGGCTGCTTTTGGTCCGTGTTTCTCCCATGTGATTTGATTGAAGAAACAAACTCAAGATCCAGGCTCTTTCACAGAATTCCCACCCTCAGAGAGTCTGTGGAAGTGTCTTAAAATGATGCTGGCTAAATCACGTCTGTATCTAAAACAAGGGGCTTCACTTCAGCCCACACTGTAAGTCCTAAGTTTATTTAGATTATTCATTATTGTGACCATATTATACATCCTCAGGTGGGTATCCATACCCAGATATGTGTTCATCTGTGTCGTGGGAGTGCTAATGAGGGCAAGCAAAGGCTTTCCCTATGATCACAGGGAATAGGGACTGTTTTGGTGAGTTCATGTCTAAGGATTATTTTTCTTAACTTTATTGAAATATTCATGGATGTTCAAGATAATATTAATTCATGCCTGCTGTTACAGCATAATTATTCAGAGTACTTTGCCCAGATACTGTGTCTTGGTCTCTGTAAGTATGATTCAACACTACCGTAAACTTTTCTCTTTCCATATTAGGGTACCCTCCCACTTCCTACATTTCTCTTTGATATCCACATTGACACCCTTTGGCCAGGTGGGTTTAATCTAACATAGAAAAACAAAACAATCTCCAGAATACAGAGGGCAGTGTTAAATATCCATTTCTTGAGAGTAGGAACTGAAAGGAGATAGGTTTTAGTTCGACATGAAAGAGACAGTTTTTACTATTGATATGACTTAAAACACTGCAATGGCTACTATATAAAACAATAATGTTCCCATCCCTGTTCATATGTAGGTGGGATTGGAAGGTTGAAACATGTATGTTTCTCAGTACTATAATTCTATGAATTGTAAATGTCTTGGTCCACACTTGGAATGAAGCCAACTGGGCCGATTCTGGGATGCACCCATTACTGCATTACTGGAAAATGTACTTATGGGTGACAGCTGTTCTGTGACTGGTTCTTCAGATGAAGGGCTCAACCACAGCTTTCTAAAATAGCTTAGTGCTGGGGATATTTTCCATGTTTCAAAAGTGGAATTTCCTTTCTTTACCTTAGGGAATTGCTGCTGAAGAATTTAATACTTTGTCTTTTCAACAGAACTGATAAAAGCATGGCTCTTCTTAGAGGCATTATGGCCAACTGCACCATATACTCAACAATCTGGTCATGGTTTCTTTAAGGGAAAGGAAGGAACTCTGATTAGTTGTACTCCAAAGATGCAGTGAGTGATTCTGGCTCTGTTCTCACTAGGATTCGAATCCCCAAGGGCTTACCTTGCCTATCATATCACATAAAATATTAAAAAGGATATGGAGGGTCTAGAAGAGAGAAAGAGCGCACACATGCACACGAGAGAGAGAGAGAGAGAGAAAGAGAGAGAGAAGAGAAAGATATTATCTTAGAAGGAAAATGATACAACTTTGCTTTCAAATTATGATATATATATATATACACACACATATATCATAGATATGAGTGTCATATATATAGTACATATGATATACATGTCATATATATACATGTCATATATATACATGTCATATATATACATGTCATATATATACATATCATATATATATTATGTATTGTGGGACATATAATTTCCCAAAAATCTCTATCACCAGCAACACTGGGAAAGTGAATAGGTAATACACTTGGGTTGCTGTTATAACTTTGCAGAATAAAGAATTACTGAGTTACTTAAGTAGCATATTTATGACATTGAAAATGAGTAGGCTAACTCATTTCATTGTTTTCTCTTTCAGTCTTCCTCCACTTCCGTTCCTTTTTCTCCAGAAGCATACAGCAAACCAAATCCCAGAGACCGCAGCTTCCTGTAAAGTTCTTATTGGAATTGTGGAACACAGGTTGCAGTTCCAAGGACTCCACTTCCCATATCACCCCATTTCTCTCTTTCTCTTATCTTCTCTCTCCACCACTGTCTTCCCCATCCAGCTGCTCACCACACGGCAAGCCCAGTTTCATTACATTGAAGGGTGCTAGTTTACAATATGTTTGTTGGTATTGTTTCTGGTGAGAAGCTTTGTTGTCTAGGGGCATCATGACAATCCTAGGCCTATGTTTAAGATAGTTTCCCACTAGTTATAAACACCCTGAATACAATAGACCTGTATGCCATTTTCTTCATGATCTCTGTGTTTCAGGTTTGCTGTATTTGGGAGATTTATAGTTTTCATTCAAATAATTTCTCCTTTTATTCTTTAAAAATATTTATTTTGGTTAGTGTGTGAGTGTTTTACTGCAGGTGTGTGTGTGCACCATGTGTGTGTAGTGCTCAAGGGAATCAGAAGAAGGTTCTAGATGCCCTGAGACTGGAGTTTCTTATTCATCTCCAAGAGTAGTCAGTACTCTTTTCTAATTAATTAATTAGACAATTTTACATCCTGATGGCAGCTTTCTCTCACTCCTCTTCTTTCAGTTATTCCCTTTTACCTCCCTCCATCCACACCTCCTCCCTTTCTCCTCAGAAAATAGGAGGCCTCCCATGAATATCAACCTGCCTTGGCATATCAAGTTGCAGTAATACTAGCTGCATCTTCTATTAAGGTTAGACAAGGCAGCCTGGTTAGGGTAAAGGGATCCAAAACCAGGCAACAGAGTCAGAGACAGCCCCTGTTGCTGTGAGCCATCCCACATGAAGCCTGAGCTGCACAACTGCTTCATCTGGGCAGAGGGCCTAGATTCATATCATATATGTTCTCTTGTTGGAAGTTAAGTCTCTGTGAGCCCCTGTAGGCCTAGATTAGTTGATTATGTCGGTTTTCTTGTGGTGTCTTTGACTCTTCTGGTTCCTTCAATCCTTCCTCCCCTCTCCAACAAGATTCTCTAAGCCCCACCTGATGTTTGGCTGTGGGTCTTTGTACCTGTTTTCATAAGATGCTCTGTGAAGCCTCTGTGATGAGAGTTATTCTAGGTGCATTTCTGTAAGTATAGCAAAATATCATTAATAGTGCCATGGGTGGGTTCCCTCTCATGGCATGGATCTCAATCTGGGCCAGTCATTCTTCACCCACTCTCTTAATTTCTGCTTCATTTTTATCCATGCACAGCTTGTATGCAGGTCAAATTGTGAGTCAAAAGTTTTAGGGCTCATTTGCTGTCTCAATCCCTTCATTAGAAGATTTGCCTTGTTGCAGGAGATGGCTGTTTCAGGTTTCATATCCCTACTGTTAGGAGTATGAGCTAGGGTCAGACTCAGATTCCTGGCAGTTTCTATTTTCCTAGATTTCTAGCTCATCTCAGAGATGTACTTCCCACTTCAGTTGTCTCTTCCAATACTCTCTCAATCTGCCCTTTCCCTACTTGATCCCTAGTGTTCCCATCCTCACCCCTCCTTCATCCTACTTTCTGCCCACATCCATACCTGAGGCAGAACCTCCCCCTAATGAATAAAGATTTCAAGGGACCAATCAATGGTCAAGTATCTGGGACTTCCAGGTTGGGAATAGGAAGAGGGGAGGCAGGAGAAAGGAACTTCCATTTGGACAGCAGAGAGCATGGAGGCACAAGGTAAGTAGCTGGAGGCTGGCTGTTTAAGTGTGTATTTGCCACCTGAGGATTTTTAACATATATTAGTTTACAAACTTAGGATGTTAGGTTTTGTGCCCAGCTGCCACAGACTAACCTCTAATGGGTCTCCTATCTGTAAAGAACGGGTTTCTGGTTGCAGGTGAGCAAGGGACTTCGAGAATTGACAAGCAGATGTAAACACAAGGAATCTGAATGTATTTTGTCCAAATGAACAAAAGACTTTTAATACAGAAGAAAAACAAGAAAGCCAGGCAAACACATCCGCCAAGTTACATTGACACTAAACAAAAAGAATTCATACATGAAAAGATGGCGGGAGCCAGGCCCCTTTTACCACTGAGAATAGGAACAACCCTTAATTAAAAAGATCAGCTAAACGCAGAAGCCAGGTGAATGCTCTGATGATATCCTAGTCTATTGTTAAATCCACCACCAGGGATTCTTTTTTTTTTTTTTTTTTTGGTTGATTATTCTTTTTTTTTTTATGGAACAATTCTTTTTTATTGAAAATTTTATTCATATATATACTGTTTTGGTGTATTCCAACAGTTCATTATCTGTGCTTCAACCTCTCCCTTTCCCCACAACCAATATTCCCATCTCGTAAATACCCGATTATGCTATTCCTCTGGGCCTAGTGAAAAAACCTGCACCAGGGGAATTCCCTTCTACTAACCCTTTCATGCAACAACCCACCTATTTCCTAGGCTATTGTGTATTCCTGTGTTTGGGTGTGACTCGGCTATTGTCCTAAGTAATTACTATGCAGACTAGCCCTGAGCTTTTCTAGCTCTGCCTAATTAGTTTCACTGCCTCTACTAGAATTGAATTTGAATGTTACTGAATAGTTAACACTCTTACTGAATTCCAAGCTCAGTGTCAGCTTCAAGGATTTTCTATGAACCATTGGAACACTGGCAAAGCCTTAGCTGTATGTCAAAATCAATCCTTAAAGGCACTTATAGTAAAACAATACTGAAAGAGAGCACACGGATCCATACACCAGACTAACGTGGGGACAGGGTTTGAGTATATGGATATTGGAAGGCCAAGTTTCCAGGAGACTGTTTCTGTGAAACTGTTTGCTTCATGGCTGCTTCCAGGCTTTTAGGCCTACCAAGCAGACTTCACCGGAGTGGATGTAGCACCCAGCGATTATGTTACTTAATTCTAAGCTAAGATTGTATGGTGTTTTTCTTTATACAGAGACTCAACTGGATTCCAGGGAAAGGTATGGCAGGAAAGCGTGTTGTGCAAGAGAGCACCCCAGCCAGCCAGCCATGTGAATTTGGAAGCATGGGGCTGGTGTGGCAGCAGCCAGCTGTGGGAACTAGAGAGTGAAACAGGCCCTGACTAAAAGGAAAGAATGCTGTACAGGCCTGCCAGCCAGGCTGGAGACAGACAGAGGCCACTGGTCTGTGCCTAGCTGGCAATAGCGCGGGATACCCTTTTTATATTTCACAGAACACATTACCAATGTCTATTTTGTTTCCCCTTCTGAATGAGATTCACACATCCTCCTCTGGGCCCTCCTTGTTACTTAGCTTCTTTGGGTCTGTGGATAGTAGCATGGTTATACTGTACTTTATAGTTAATATCCACTTATAAGTGAGTATATGCTATGTCTTTCTTGGTCTGGGTTATGTTTCATTCAAGACCATCTTTTCTAGTTCCATCCATTTTCTTGGAAATTTCATGATGTCAATATTTTAAGAGCTGATTAGTACTCCACTGTAATAGAAAAAAATGGGGAATGGCCTTGAACTCATTTGTACAGGAGAAATCTTCCTGAACAGTACACCAATAGCTCATAGACTAAGATCAACAATTAATAAGTGAGACCTCATGAAACTAAAATTTTTCTGTAAGGCAAAGCACACTGACAAAAAGATAAAATGGCAGCCTACAGAATGGGAAAAGATCTTTGCCAACCCTACAACTGGCAAAGGGCTGATAACAAAATATATAAAGAACTCAAGAAACTAGACATCAATAAACCAAATAACCAATTAAAAAATGGGGTAGAGAACTAAACAGAGGATTCTCAACAAACCAATTTCTAATGGCCAAGAATCCCTTAAAGGAATGTTTAGTATCCTTAGTTATCAGAGAAATGCAATTCAAAATGACTCTGAAATTCCATCTTACACCAATTAGAATGGCTAAGAGCAAAAACCCAAATGACAGCTCATGCTGGTGAGCATGCTGGTGGAGTGCAAACTTGTACAACCACTTTGAAAATCTATTTGGCAGCTTCTCAGAAAACTGGAAATAGTTCTACCTCAAGACTCAGATATACCACTCCTGAGCATATTCCCAAACAATTTCCACCATACACAAGGACACTTGCTTAAGTATGTTCATAGCAGGTTTATTCATAATAACCAGAATCTGGAAGCAACATAGATGTCCCTCAACTGAAGACTGGATAAAGAAAATGTGGTACATTTACATAGTGGAATATTACTCAGCAGTAAGTACTCTTAATCCCTGAGTCATCACTCCAGCCCTTCCTCCTCTCCTTTAAAGACTTCAATTAAAAGTAAATAGAACCACATGAAGTTCTTGAACAGCTTCTTCTCTTCTGCAATACTTTGCAGAGTTGTGATTGTTATGATTTGAAAAACACTCAGATTTTCCCATAAAATCTAATCTGCCAGGAGTACCATGCAGTAAAACGTTTATTATTTTTATTATTTTTAATCTGTAGCTTGCATCTTAATTTTTATATGAATTCTTTACAATCCTTGTTTTATCTTTTTAAACACATAGAACAAAGTTAGAATAATTTTTAATGTGTTTATCCTTTGATTCTAGTATCTATACATCTGAGTTAGTTTGGACTGACTGTGTCTTCTCATGGTTAATTTTAATTTATTGAGAGCTACATGTATTTTGTTCCCATGTTTTTGCTTTGTTTGGTTTGGTTTTGCTTTCTTCTAGGACATGGTTACTGGGAAACAGTTTGGTCATTTGGAGATTTGCTTTTAAGATCTATTAAGGGAGACCAAGCAAGTATTTAATCTAGGGTTTGTCGAACGCTCCTCTGAAGTGAAGTGGCTTTGTGATCCCTGCCCAGAACCCATGAGGTTCTTCATCTCAGGTAGTAGGGTCATAGGCTCACTGGCTGCCTGTGAACTTTAATTCTCTTCAGAGTTGATTCAAAAAATTTGCATAATTTTCTTTCTAATCTTTTTCATTTTTTCTTAGATAACTTCTTTATTTCCATTTCAAATGTTATTTGAAAATAACATTTTCTGGTTTCCCCTCTGAAAACCTCCTATCCCCTCCTCCCTCTTCTGATCACCAACCTACCCACTCCCAGTTCCTGGTCCTGGCATTCCCTTACACTGAGGCATAGAGCCTTCACAAGACCAAGGGCCTCTCCTCCCATTGATGACTTTCAAGACCATCCTCTGCTACAAATGAGGCTGGAGCCATGAGTCCCATCATATGTACTCCTTGGTTGGTGGTTTAGTCCCTGGGACCTCTGGGGATACTGGTGAGTTCATATTGTTGTTCCTCCTATGGGGCTGCAAACCCCTACAGTTCCTTGGGTCCTTTCTCTAGCTCCTTCATTGTGTACCCTGTTCTCAGTCCAATGGTTGGCTGTGAGCATCCACCTCTGTATTTGTCAGGCACTGGTAGAACCTCTCAGGAGACAGCTATATCAGGCTTCTGTCAGCAAGCACTTGTTGGCATCCAAAGTAGCATCTGGGTTTGGT
Source organism: Mus musculus (assembly GCF_000001635.26). Lineage (NCBI taxonomy): Eukaryota > Metazoa > Chordata > Mammalia > Rodentia > Muridae > Mus > Mus musculus. Next base: position 76,257,607 of record NC_000074.6, on the reverse strand, counting down.
GACTGTATATGGGATGGATCCCCCGGTGGGGCAGTCTCTGGATGGCCTTTCCTTCAGTCTCTGCTCCACATTTTGTCTCTGTATCTCCTCCTATGGGTAATTTGTTCCCCCTTTCAAGAAGAACCAAAGTATCCACACTTTGGTCTTCCTTCTTCTTGAGCTTCATGTGTTTTGTGAATTATATCTTGGGTATTTGAGCTTCTGGGCTAATACCATACCATATGTGTTCTTTTGTGATTGGGTTACTTCACTCAGGATGATATTTTCTAGTTCCATCCATTTGCCTAAGAACTGGATAAAATCATTGTTTTTAATAGCTGAGTAATACTCCATTGTGTGAATGTACCACATTTTTTGTATCCATTCCTCTGTTGAAGGACATCTGGGCTCTTTCCCACTTCTGGCTATTATAAATAAGGCTGCTGTGAGCATAGTGGAGCATGTGTCCTTATTACACGTTGAAGCATCTTCTGGGTATATGCCCTGGAGTGGTATATTAAAGGTCTTAGAGAAAGAAAGAAGGAAATATTATAATTTCTTTTAAAAATCAAATAATTGACTGTATATTACTTTATTTCAATTTGTCAAACTACTAATAAACAAATAATATGAATTTACCAAAAATCTAAAGACATAACAACAAATGATGAAATATTGGTGAGTTGGTAAAACCCAGGACAGATAAATCAGTCAAGTAGTTGAAGAGACAATCAGACTAGACAAAATATTTTTAGGATGTATTTAATCACAATGGCCTTGAGTGAATTTTCATCTGTGACTAAGGGCTCCTTTGTCTGCCTTCCTACCCTACAGTGACATCAGATCTATGACTTAGTTTGGAATATGGCATGGTAAGTCTATTCTGTCTTTTGCAATGATCCAGGAGTCTAAGACTGAGGCTTTCTGGTCTACCCAGGTCACTGAAAGAATGAAAAATGGAGAAAAGAGCATTAGGTTAATCCATTTCAAATATGTAATAGAGACAAGCAGTAAACATTTGGTTAGAGTTGTTACCCAACTTAGGTGTCACAGCTTGTGATCCAATATGCCTGGTTCAGCCACCCACCCTCAATTAAGTCAGTTAAAGGACTCAACAGTGAAGGTCACAAAAAGGAGGTTGTGTTTACTGTGGCTACCCTGGGAAGAGGGACAAAGTGATCCAGGGGCTTCCCGAAATCTATTTTGAGGATTCCCACTAACAAGAGGGCAGAGTTTAAATAGAGAACAGAAAATATGCATAACTAAACAGCCCAGCAAGGTGTAGTCCACTGTCCACCACCTTTCCAGCTCCCAGTCTTTCCTGCAAATTCCTTCTCTTCTGCTAACTCAGTTGACATTTGTAAATCTCGTTTCCAGGAAGCAAGTTCCTCCTCTAGATCCCTCCCAGGCTTCAGCCTTTTCATTTCCTCTCCTAGCAGATTTCCTGGGGGAACTTCCAATTTCTTGGGGCCCATCTTTCTACACTGTGATAATCAAAGAGAGAAAATACGTGTCTCTTCAGAATACATCCATCCCTGCCAGGCAGGCTAGTTGCAAAGTAATTTATATTTTAGAATTATTCATTACCAAGCATAACAGCATAAGATAAATAAATCGATACTTCAAGAAATGAACATTTTTCTCCATATGAAAAATGAAAAAGAGAAATTTCAGGTCGAAATCATATTTATCTGCTTATAGCACAAGTGGTCACTACCATGTATATATGATCTGTCCCATAAAGGTCCATAGCATTAAAGCTTGTGCACCAATTTGCTTACTGTTGGGAGGTGTATAAAACCTTGTTGGGGTAGAGACTGCTAGAATCAGTCTTTTATTGAAGCTGTACCCTTGAAATGGATATTTGGATCTGAGGCTCTCCTCTTTATCTTTGCTTCCTCGATGCCAGGAAATGAGCATCTTCTTCTAGTACATGCTTCCTCTCTAACATATTGGGCTAAAGTAATAGGATGGAAAAACCAGGGATTGAAGCTTGCAAACTAATTAGCCAAACTATACTCTTCAGGCTTTAAGTTGTTTATTGTATGTGTATTGTCATAGTAACGGAAAGCTATAACTACTTGCACAGTACTTGCTGAGAAAGAGTGAGAGAGAGAGAGACAGACAGACAGACAGACAGACACAGACACAGACACAGACACATAAAGAGACAGAGATAGAGGCAGAGAGAGGAGAGAGACATAGAATATGGGAGAGGGAGTAGTTGGGAAGAAATGAATCAGGAAGAGTGGGCAGGAGTAGGTGAGTATTGATGAGATAAATATGATTATATTACATTGTATGTATGTTTGAAAAGTAAAAATGATAAAAGAAAACAAGCTAACATATCCATGGGTGTTTCTAAAACTTAAACACAAGCATAAAGCTTTCTGAATTTTTCCAAACTTAGTAACTTCTTTTTGGCGATCTGCAATTTTCTGTCTGTGTTCTAACCTAAATATAAAAAAAATATATAACCAATTGGTAGCTGTGGCATTAATTTGATAAGTTTTAGATGTGTGCAAGAATTCTAAATTAGATTTTTTTTTTGTTAACACACTAAGATTCAGGAGATTTCATTTATTTGCATAAATAAACAATTAACATTGGAGCAATAGAACTATGGGTGAAAGATAATGATTAAAACAAGAAGATGGAGGAGGAGGAGGAAGAAGAAGAAGAAGAAGAAGAAGAAGAAGAAGAAGAAGAAGAAGAAGAAGAAGAAGAAGAAGAAGAAGAAGAGGAGGAGGAGGAGGAGGAGGAGGAGGAGGAGGAGGAGGAGGAGGAGGAAGAAGAAGGGGAAGAAGAAGAAGGGGAAGAAGAAGAAGGGGAAGAGGAAGAAGGGGAAGGGGAAGGGGAGAGGAAGAAATGGAAAGCAGGATTCTCTGTAGGAGAAATGGTTGTTATTGAATCCAGATTCTTGGTGCTGGGAATGTAAAATGATAAATTTGTACCAGAAAATGCTAATTTTCTAAGGAATTTATATGGTTTCTATATCTACTTATAGGCCTTAACTAAGTTTTTAGTGAATTAAAAAGATTACCAAAAAAGCCATTGTATTTCCATATACATGTCTTTTTCAGAAATTTTACTCAAAGTTACATCCATGCTATTATTGTCTTCTACATATTGGCAGCCTGGGTACAAAATACTCTGAGGCAATGATACCAAACGAATATGTGGGTGTTTAATACGTGTGTGTGTGTGTGTGTGTGTGTACCAGTTTTGGCAATAGTAAAAGGTTTCTGAATGCACAATGTCCAAAACTTAATTGACAGTCACATATGTAACATACCCAAGGTATTTCTGGCAATGCCCATGCATGCATGTTACTTTACATTATTCCATCACAGCATGGAGTCTGAAGCCACAACCACGATAGTTTTCAGTGCATACATACATTACACCATACAATGCCAATGTTTCTTGCAACATGGGCTCAGAATAGAAACCACTCTGTTACAAATGGCAATGTTTTTATTGTACACAAACTTTTATACTCTTAAAATAATTTAGTTCCTAAACAGAGACTACATGGTATCTCTTTTATTATTCTCTAACACAGAAATATCACACTAATATATCTTTGGGTTATATTGTATTAGAAGGTTTTATTTTAAAAATTGTTATTGTAGTTACTGAGCTGGCCATCCTAAAAATATCACTCAATGATATTTTGATTTGGGAGTAGGATAGAATTTCTTGTAATGTATGAAGTGGCCAATAAACATACTTCTACAATTTATTTTATATATTTCAAGATGTTGTTCTCAGCATTGATGGTTATAAAACCAATTAACTCTATAAAATGATGAAGATGCTTCATATCCTGTAGAATCAAATATTCAGCTAAGGTGTAATTCTTCATGTAGAAATACATAAATATATTCAACTCACTATTGTACAAATTTGCTTTCTTCTTTACATGGTGATAAAATATATTCATACTAAAGAACTATTTTAAAATAATTTATTATTTATTAGTAGTAAATGTTTGATTTGTATACGTAGTCTAGATATTTAAGGTAACATAAAATTTCTCAGGTCAAGATAAATCTTTATTTTGAATGGATAAAATTAGGAGGCTGTGCTCCAGAATATACTACCGGTTGGAACTAGCTCCTTTAAAATAGAAGACTATTGGTGCCTGTTAAAGTCTATTCTATAAAAATACAGAGATAGACAGACAACCAGCCTCTGTAGGTATTTGGAGGTACTTGAGCAACCATACTACATCATTGTTATATTAGTTCTGTTACCATGAATATTGCCAAAGTTTAGTTCACACATCTGGCTACTAGCCCTCTCCTATTACAGGGTAAGTGTATTTAGAACCTTATTTCAAATCTGAATTAAATAAGACTAAAGTTCACATTGCTTGTGAATAAAGTTATCAAAGGAGATTTAACAGGTAGTGATAATGTCCATTTGTGAACATTCTTTGACGATGTTTTAGATACTTTATCTTTCATTAGTTCCACATATCATTTAGAGGGTGTTTTAGTTAAGTTTCCATTGCTGTGATTAAACACCATACCCAGAAGCAACTTGATAAAGAATTTATATTGCAATTTTCAGGCCATACTTCATCACTGATGGAAGTCAGAGCAGGAACTCAAGATAGGAGTGTGGAGAGTGAAACTGAAGCAGAGGTGGGCGAGCAGTGCTGATTACTATCTTGTTCCCCATGGCTTGTTCTCAATAGGGCATTCAAGGAAATGCCATTATAAAGATGCCTACAAGTCTTCTAAAAGAAGCATGGTTTCAACTGTGACTCCTCTGTTCAGATAACTCTAGCTCATGCCAAGTTGCCAGAAAGAAATCAGGATAACCGTCTGTGAAAGGAGAGCTCTAAGAAGGCCACCCTACTACAGACACATTGCTGTGTCCTTGATAAAATCGCCTGGATAAAGTACACAGACTTTTACTTGCTCGATTTCCTTCTGAGAAATATTTATAAAGGATTCCCAGGACTCTGCTCAAGCTTAGGAACCGTAGACGGCTGCAGCAGCAGACACATTGTACAAAGAACGTCCCCTCCACAGTGCGGATAGATAAAGATGCAATTTTACGCTAAAAATACTCCTCACCATCTTATTTCTTATTGAAACATGTAGATTCTGACTGTGATATTGTAAACATGACAGTCCTCTTAATGTGAGCTGAATTAATTGATTTATTAAGAACAAAATAGCTATGTGGGCTGAACTAAATTGGCTTATTAAGGATTCAACAGCACTAATTGCTTGCATAGTGGCCAAAGGAACAAAGAGAAGAGTGAAGGAGAGGGAAATGCCTGTCAGAGGGATCCAGGCTCAACAGCCCCAGTGAGGCAAACTGTCTTTCCCTCAGAGTGGCTTGAACAAAGCTTCCAGACTCCTTCCAGGAACCAGGGATTCAAATTCTATGTTACCTCAAAGAAAACTCTCCTTGTTTTAGAGCTAGAGACTATGTCCTGTTCTGCCTGCACAAGTATCTGAGGACAGATGCTGGGGAAAAGAAGGACATCTTTTACCACAGGAGCCTAGGTTATCTGGGGGGGACTCTGAGACCCAATCCCTGTTACAGATAAACAAGGAAGCCTCAGTGAGACAAGCAGAAAGCCATATACCAGGCTAGGTTATCATCTGTTGAAGTGACTTCTTTCCTCTACTCTCTCAGGAACACATCTGCAGCCAGTTTGCTTTTAAAATATAAGGAAATACTTATCATTAAAAAGGGTTAGTGTGGGTGCCAGATGTAGGGAAGGCAGCAAAAGCATGGAGCAGTTATGCATGAGCCCCCGTAACAATGCTAAGATAACAAGAGGGCATTATAACATACTAATTCATGATATATTTACAGTGCCCTCTTGTTACCATATATATGCCTCCAGTATGAAGGACCTAAATATGTAACATAAATTACCCACTTTAATGATTAGGGTTGTTGTAGAATGGAGATCTTTGTAGATATGAATGAACGACAAAAATATGATTTACTGTTAAGAGATGAAATAAAGAAACAGGGCCAGTCATTTATTCATACTTTCCTTGGCCCTTCTGTTATAGCACTACTTCCTCCAGGACTCTAGAAGGTCTACTGTAATTTCCCTCTGGTCACTGGTGCATAGAAAGGGCTCAGATATTTAGGGTAGTATTTTTAGGCTGTATGACTGATGTGGAAAGGGATTCAGATATCTCTGACCCATGTAAGGGAAAAGAGATTCTAATGTCTATGATTTGCTTCCTTGGAAAAGAAAGGAGATTAGGCCAGGGGAGATCAGAGGCAAATATGGCTTCCAGGATGTTTTTGAGGCACCTATTTTGGGTTATTGTTTTCTTAGCCTTGATGTGACTGGGCAGGTTGGATTTCCTAGACAGTTCCATTGTGAGTGGTCATGTCAAGGCCAGTGGAGAAGTGGTTTGGGCTTTTATTCTGTCACTTTCTGACTGTGTTCATAAGCAAATATTCAGTGTTTACCTGGAATGTTTCTTTAAAACATGTATAAATGTCTCATTCTCAGTTTCATGCTATTAGATGGTAGAACACTGAAGGGATAGGTTTTAACAGGGAGTTTGAGGCATTGAGGGGAAGGGTGACCTCCCTTTGACTCCTGTCTTTCATGCTCTGACCATGAAAGTCCTTTGGTCTCCTCTTCTCTGCTGCCATGCATACTGCCTCACCCCAGGACTTATGGTATAGCACCTATTGGCCATGAGTTGAAACCTTTAAAGCTGTCAGAACAAACATTTATTGTTCAAAAGTTGTTTACCTTGGACATTTGTTACTGTAGTAAATATCTGACACTCAGTTTATTTAATTTCTCCATACCTCAGTTTCCTTAAATGAGCAATGTCTATCTTTCAGAATTCTCCTGACCTGCCTACAAGAGGATCCATGAAGGTAGTTCTTATAGCACCTGGCAACTCTCTGGTTGTCAGAAGAATCTGGATGATCTACCCCATACATATCTCTGTCAGTCTACAGCCTAACAGTTATTTAAAAGCAAAGAATGTTAGAATGCTTCTTAGAACTCATTTATTTCAACATTCCCAGAAAAATTAAAGTCCGGGACAAAGATTAAGTGCCTTGCCCACAGTGCTCTAAAAGAGGTTCTTATCAAAAGGAAATGATGCTTAAATTTCAATGACTTTGCATTATATTTAGAAAAATACTTTGCATTTCCCATGTGCCCCAGCTTTCATCTACAGAGCCCTGCAAACATTAATCAATTAAATTGCAAATCTCTGCTGTGCACTGGATCAGTGTTAATTCTCTTTACTTCTTTAAGAGGTATGAAACACTCACAAGTGAGTGTGTAATTCAAATCATAAAATATAACACTTATTGTGGGGAATTTGCTTATAGAGATCTCTATTAACTTGACCCAAACCTTCCAAATCTTATCTCTACGAAAAGAAGCCCCATTATCACTGGGGTATAGCCTATATTTTCATGACTTGGGGTCTTAGGAGAATAGATTGGTCTTGATTATAACTATGAGCCTATAAAGCCGTATTTGGCTGCCTGGCTATAAGTGCTAATACAGAGTTGTAATATATCTTGTAAGAAATGAGTATATGTATTTTACCACTGCTATTCTTGAAAATAACCTGAGGGTGCATTATTATTAAGGGATAGTGGTTGATTAACTTTCCCTCAGTTTGTTTGTTTTTTGTTTGTTTTTTTTATTTTATTTTGTTTTGTTTTATTTTTTTTTCACTTGGTCATGGGAAGAAGAATTCCAGGCAATCTAGACAATATAAGGCAGATTGAGAAGGCCAAAAGAAGTTATAAAATCTTCATTTCCACCATCATAGATACATCTGCATTCACATCTTTCCTGCTGTGCTCTATAAAGGAGAGGATGGGTTGTTACTTTGGAGTTCTTTCAAGTTTGATTATCACATGGCATGTCAAAATGTCCCGGGAGACTCAGCATAAATCAAATGATGAGTTAAAGGGAATATTCTTCCCACATTCACATGGAATACAAGAATGTCAACCACATCCTCTCCAGATATATACCTCCCTCCTCTGAGGAAAAAGGATCATGAGAAAAATAATACTTTCCCTCTGAAGTAAAAGGGCCTCTCTGTAGACTAAGCAAGGCATAAAAGAAGGCAGTCATTTTGTAAGAGCTCTCAACCAGGGAAGCTAAAATGAAGGCCCTGACCCAGCACTGCTACTGTAGGAGTCCAGCTAAAATGTGCAGCTGGTGAACCTCATTCATGATCTCCTTGGTTTGGGCTGCAGCGGGAAGGATTAGAATGGAATGAAGATGGCATCTGACTCGGGATTACAAGGGTTAGAAGTAAGCCACTGTTTATGTTGCCGCTGAAAAGCTTAATAGCTAAGTATTTGAACTCTTGTGTTTGTTTAAAAATTGTGAGAGAACATTTTTTTTAAAGATTCCCTTCTGTAGTAACTATTGGTTGGTTTCAAATCTCTTCGTGAATGTATTAGGGAAAACGAGGACATAATTTTCTCCTTGTTAGCCAAGGACATGCCAGCTGAGGCTTTATGTTAGAAAATACAGAAATGTACAATAGAGACCCAAAGCATGATCCACAAAAGCACATACGAGAAATGCATGCCCACGCATTATGGGAGGCAATATGTCTACCTTCCACACTTACTTTATGTATACTACTGAGAAATAATATTAGTTTCAAATATGTAATGTTTAATGACCTCAAATTACACTTTTATTTAGGGTACTTTTATCTTTCTGAGGTCCTGAAAGGAATCCATTTCGTATGAACCTTTATTATGCTTTAATATTAGTTTATACTTTCATCTGCTTATTTACAAGTTGCTAGAATACAAGTCAAAAATCAGGATATGTTGAAATAAATATCCTATTGTCTTGCCTGTGTGAAGTCAATACCATTTTATTATAAAACTGTGTTGAAAAGGCCTGCAACGTTAATAAGCTTTCTAAGCTTACTTAAATACATGGGTAAATCCTAGCTTGACGACCAACATTTTGGTCTTAGAAACAAAATACAAGTATTTAATAAAAGCGTTGCCAGACCTGAGGTGGAGCCCAACAGCAGTGCTTGCCTAGCATGAATAAAGCCCTGATTTAGACCCAGAACCACAAAAACAACAAATAAATCTAAGCTTTTGAGGCTGCATTAACAAAGGAAAACAAAGCTTTGGTCTCCCCACCCACTGAAAGCTATGTTGAGAGAAATATTTGTATCATGGAAATTGTATAGAGTTGAATAATCTCTGAGTCTTAATTTTTTCTTTATTTTATTTTATCTTTTTTTTTTTTTTTTTTTTGGTCACTCCAGATTTTATCCCCCTCCCGGTTTGTCCTCTGACTGTTCCACATCCCATACCTCCTCCCCTCATCTCCATGAGGATGTCCCCACTTCCCACCCCACTCCCACCCTACTAGATCTCTACTCCCTCGGGCCTCCAGTCTCTTAAGGGTTAGGCATATCTTCTCTGAATGAACCCAGATCCTGTAGTCCTCTGCTGTATATGTTTTGGGAACCTCATATCATCTGGTGTATGCTGCCTGGCTTGTGATCTAGTGTCTGAGAGATCTTGGGGAATCCAGGTTAACTGAGACTGCTGGTCCTCCTACAGGGTCGCCCTCCTCTTCAGCTTCTTCCATCTTTTCCTACAGGGGTCAGCAACTTCTGTCCATTGGTTAGGAGTAAATATCTGGATCTTATTCTTTGAGCTGCTTTTTGGGATAGGTCCCTTTTTGTGAGTACTCCATAGCCCCAGTAATTGTGTCAGGCCTTGGGGCCTCTCATTGAGCTGGATTTGGGCCTGTTGCTGGACCTCCTTTTCCTAAGGCTCTTCTCCACTTTTGTCCCTGCAATTCTTTCAGACAGGAACAATTATGGATCAGAATTTTTGACTGTGGAATGGCAACCCCCTCTCTCAGAGAGGGAACTTGTAGAGCTCACCTCCAGCAGAGTCTTAAATTCTTAATATTCCTAGATCACAGAGGTCCAGAAACAACAATGAAATAACTAGCAAAATTCCAAGCCCATGCTTGGTCTCTAACACACTCTTCAATAGTAGTCAATACCAAAAATTGTAAAGGCCTGCGCCAAGTATCAATTCAGAAATGTTTACAAACTTCTGTCTATACAAACACTTGCATGCTTTAGTGTTAGAGGGAAAGTACACATTAAAATATACAATACTTTATGACCTTGAAAAGAATTCTAATGTTGGATGTCATACAATTTAGTCAAGTATTTCACTGCCATCTTGCCTGTACTAATTGATAAGGGCAACGATTTTTATGTCATGAGCCACATATTCTCAAGCCAAATATCTGAGACAAGCACCATTCCAATGGAAATTCTATGGTTTTATCTTATGCTGTGATATTTTATTTTTCTGATCTTTGGACAAGTTTATACAGTATTAACTATACATGTTAGTTCAAAAAACTATCATCTCTCCAAGTGAGAATCAAACTAATAATTGTTCTGTATTCTGTTACCAATAAAATTAGATAAAATTCTCTCTGAACAGGTAGTTTTATTGGTATAAATGTCCTCTTATCTTGAAGAAAGATTTTAGTTGACAGAAACATATAGTAGCAAAAGAATCTGTCACTGGATGGGAAGTGGTGTTGATTGGAGAGCTTTAAAATTTGAAACATTTCTTTCCCTAATGCCACTGTATGAATTTTCACCTTCAAGAAAATAGGTAAATTAGTCACTGAACAGAGATTACAATGGGAGACTGCTCCACCTTGTGAGGCAGGTACCATAATGTGATGGAAAGGTGGGAAAGATTGAAAAACAGAACTGTATGTGCACCATGAAGAGGAGTGACACTGGAGATGTGACAGTGTGACAAGGTCTGAGAGAGGACTGAGGTCCAAAGTACAACATGCTGTTGCCCAGTAAGATGGGTTGAGTGGAGCAGCCGCAGTCTGGAACTTAGTAGGTGCAGAGGAGTAGATCTGGGCAATGATGAGACCTGAAATGAAGAAAAGTTTATTTTCTAGATTGTACCTCCTCAAGGGATCACCTTAGTCCTTGATGCCACCCACCGGAGGTGAGGCCACATTGGTATCTGGTCCATTCTGATGCCCCAGGCTGTGATGAAACTCAAGTTCCATGTGGATGTATATTCTTGCTGCTGGCTGCAGCCTTGGTGATGTCCTCAGGCTATGATGCCTTGGGGGCCATACTGATATGAGTAACCTGCACTGCTATCAGAGGCCATGATTCTGATGTAGCTGGAGGCCAAGTTGATGTCTATTGTCCATGTTACCACCCATGTGGATGTCTTTGGTCTGTGTTGCAGCCTGAAGTCACATTGATGCCTGTGTACCCTACTGCTGATGGGAGCCATATTGATCTGATTGTCCTACAGTGCCACCTGAGGTTATATCAACATGATTATGTCCATGGTAGGGGCTACCTTTCAGGGCCTTGTCTGGGTCTGTGGTCCTACTGTAGACAGGGACCATTGGGGCCATGATCTGGGCTCCAGTTAACTGTAAAGAGCAAGGAACCTACTTTTGCAGTGATATCAATGACTACAGGTGCAAAGCTGAAAGAAGGACATGGAAGGGTTTTGTGACAATGCCTCCCTCAACTCCCTCCCCCTAAAATAACAATGGAATAGACTATACAGAAAGATGTGGAAGAGAACTTTTGTTTGTTTGTTTTGGGGTTTCAGTTTTGTTTTGTTTTTGTTTATTATTTGTTTTTGAGACAGGGTTTCTGTGTATAGCCATGGTAGTCCTGAAACTCATTTTGGAAATCAATTTGCAGACCAGGTCGGCCTCGAACTCAGAGATCCACCTGCCTATGTTTCCCAAGTGCTGGGATTAAAAGTATGTGCCCCCCGCCCAACATGAACTCAGTTCTTCTTACGGCGTAGAGCACTGAGAGTTTGACCATGCTTCAGCGAGTATGCAGATAACACAAATTGGACATTTTAAATTTATATTATTTTTACTTTTTTGGGGGGTTGGGGGAAATCACCAGGGTGATGGGACTGACATGGAAGGACTGGGAAGAGAGTGTGATCAGTGGGCATGATCAGTGGGCATGGTGTGAAATTCCCAAAGAGTAAAAATCAACAGCAACAACACACACACACACACACACACACACACACACACACACACACACACACAGAGAGAGAGTGAAAAAGAGAGAGAGAGAGAGATACGAATTTTTTAAAGAACATTTTTTCCCCTAAATCCAGATGTCCCTCTAGATACCTATGTGAAATTCCCAAAGAATAAAAATCAACAGCAACAACACCACACACACACACACACACACACACACAAACACACACACACAGTGAGAGAGAGAGAGAGAGACAGAGAGAGAGACAGAGACAGACAGAGAGAGAGAGAGAGAGAGAGAGAGAGAGAGAGAGAGAGAGAGATGAATTTTTTAAAGAACATTTTTCCCCTAAAACCTGATGTCCCTCTAGATATCTAGGCCTTTCCTCTAGAACCACTGCAAAGGTGGGCTCTCTGTGTCACAGCAGAAGGAGCCCATGTCCCTGAAGCAGTAGCTCCTGGAACCTGAAGATGCTAAATGCTGACCATTGAAGGGCTGATGAGAAGGACTCTCTGCTTAGTCATCTTGCAACTGCAGTATTTTACATGCCATCTTTTCCCTCATTTCCTTTAACTAAAAATAGATTTTTAAAGATACAATATACTCTGATTTTGGATATCCTTTCCCAGTTTCCCACAAATGATTGCTATATTCCAACCCACCTAAACACATACCTTTCCCTCTCTTATTAGAATACAAAAAAGGTATCTAAAAGTATTAAAACAAAATGAGTATAAAAACAAACAGAAAAATAATTTTTAAAAAATGCAGAAGAAACACATGCAGATGCTGAGACGTATATTCTCACACATACAGAAAACCTGTAAAAAATGGAAAAAATAATATATAAGCAAAATATCTAAGGAAAAGTTGAAAAAGCCCAGACAAAACATTATAAGAAAGCCAAACAAAACAACAACAAAACTCTGTGTGTGTGTGTGTGTGTGTGTGTGTGTGTGTGTGTGTGTGTGTGTGTGCATGTGTGTGTATGTTGGCCATCTACTGCTGGGTGTGGGGCCCGCCATTGAGTGTGGTTTTTGAATTCCTTTTTGAGCAGTTACAACTTCAGATGGCTTCTGTGTTAAGGACAGGGTCTTATTGTGACTTCCCTGCTCAACACTGGGACCCATCTTACTTAGACATGTGCAGAACCTACCCAGGACCTGTGCATGCTACCAGTCCTTATCTATCTGGTTTATTTTATTGTTCTATTATTGATTGTGAAAATTCACCTAACCACATAGATATAGTTCTGGTGGTGATCAGGCTGCCTTCTGCTCCTGCTTTATGGGTCACTCTGACCAGCCTTGAACTTAACTCAACATTCCAATTGTGTTTTGTTTGCTACTTTTGTGTGACCTGCAACTCACAGTCCTCCTGCCTCTGTCTCTGGAATGCTACGATTTCAGCTTTATGACACTGTGCTCAGTCTAACTGATTGTTCTTCATTGTGTACTTTTCTAACAAATAAGCTCTAGGTGTTTGTATAGCAAAGAGATGGATGGAGAGAGAGAGAGAGAGAGAGAGAAAACAAGGTTGTAGAGGTCAAAAAGTACCAGATAAGATGGAAGTTTCAAAGGATTCCTATGATTAATCCTCTGATTAATGCTAGTAGCAAGTTCAACATTTGTAGAAAGCAAGGTGGCTACACTACCTAGAAAAAGTTTTCAAACAGAGCAACAGGTTGGTCTCAGGTATCCTGGACATTTAGTTGTACTGTTTGTTCCTTAAATGATGTTTGTCTATTCAATAAATGTGTGTGCACACACAGAGACACTCACAGACACACTCAGCTCTGCGCATGTATGCACGCGCACACACACACACACACACACACACACACACACACACACACACACATACACACACACCACAAATATAATGTATGAGTTCTTTACTTTGCTCCAGATTATTGTCTAGAAGCAAAGTGAAGCATATGTTTATATTTCTTTTTACAAAAATATTACAAACCCGAATTCCAATCCTACTGACATTAAAATATAACTAAATAGTCACATACATGGAAGAAGCAACTGTCTTCCAATAGTCCAGGAACAGCCATTCCCCTGCAATTTCTTAAAGCCTTAAGATTGAGGGTGTTTCCTTTCCTTGATACACAAGACATTTATATTCTTCTCACAGTTCTCCTGATTTGTAGTCCTCATCTTCCGTGCCACCAGGCTGAGAAATGTTGCGATCCAGACTTATTAGGCAAGCCACACAGCTGCTGCCATATCTCCTGCCTCTATAATTTTCCCTGATTGATATATTTGTGCTCAGAATGGATAACCCACCATTTTAAAAGGTTAATATAAAATGCTCACGGTGGCAATTTTCTTTGTATTGGGTTTAATTCTATCTTCTTCCACCCTCCCCATTGGCCTTTGTTCTCAGCACTAGGCTTACTTCTCTGGAATGTTCAGTTAGGAATATTTCCTATTCCCATCAAAACATGATATGTTTCTCCTGGAAACAAAGGACAGAGCCACTGAGATGACTAAGGCAGACAGAAAGATAAATATCCAATGAATCAGAGCTAGGACAGTGGAGCAAAATGGAATCTCTTTTCCCAAGTTGTTTGCTATTTACCCCCAGAATAGATGAGATCTTTTAACAACAACAACAACAAAAATCTATTTGTCAGTAATAAACTACGGTAAACTGTCAGGAGGTGACTTGCTTGTATAAGAGCTATGTTACACACTGACAGCAAAAATATAATCAGGTATTTTTTGTTCTTGAGGAATTCAGATTAGTGGGAGAAATATACATCTAAACAGATAATTATAATATGACCACTGTTATGATTCTATAAATGCCAGGGATTTTTTAACCAATGACAGGAACATTATAGTAATAATCATCATAATCCCTGACTGATCAAATGGGGGAAGAGCTGGGAGAGAAAAGTGGTATTGATCTTGAGCTTCAAAAAGAAAAGAAAGGGTTTATTTCCAAGAGGCATCCTTGGCTCAGGACTACCGAGTCATGCCTGGCCAAACCACATTATAGGGGAAATGGAGAGAAGCAGTATTGTAGAGCAGACTGAAGCAAATACACTCTCCAAAGGCTTTAGACTTTGTTTTTAAAGGCAAGTATTGGCCAGGAGTGGTGGCACACGCCTTTAATCCCAGCACTTGGGAGGCAGAGGCAGGCAGATTTCTGAGTTCGAGGCCAGCCTAGTCTACAAAGTGAGCTCCAGGACAGCCAGAACTATACAGAGAAACCCTGTCTCAAAAAACCAAAATAAATAAATAAATAGCAAGTATTTCGAACCAGTATTGATTTTTTCCATTAATTTTCTTTTTTTGACATATAAATTAAATTTATTTATGTGCATGCATACTGATGACCTAGGGATAGAATAAAATTAACATATTTTCTTTTTTTTTCCAATTCTTTTATTAGATATTTTCTTCATTTACATTTCAAATGCTATCCCGAAAGTCCCCTATACCCTCCCCCTCCCTGCTCCCCTATCCACATGCTCCCACTTCTTGGTCCTGGCTGTCCCCTGTACTGGGGCATATAAAATTTGCAAGACCAAGAGGCCTCTCTTCCCAATGATGGCTGACTAGGCCATATGCAGCTAGGGATACGAGCTCAGGGGGTACTGGTTAGTTCATATTGTTGTTCCTCCTATAGGGTTGCAGACCCCTTCAGCTCTTTGGGTACTTTCTCTAGCTCCTCCATTGGGGACCCTGTGCATGATAGAGACAAGGAGCTACTGCATGGCAACAGTGCTAGGAATGAATGGTGTTTCTTTTTCCAAGGCAACCAATGATTCAGTGAGACATTGTCACATGTCATTTCAAAGGCAGCAGACACCTGATTATACAGTAAGATGTGCTAACTAACTGTATAAGCCACACAAAGAAAAATGTCTCGGGATTGCGGAGGGTGAACGAGCAGTCTGCAGAATCGACACAGTTTCTGGGACAGACCCTGTTTTGGCCTCCAGACATCTGGGCACCTTCCCCACCAGAGGAGAGGTGTCTGCCTGGTAGGGCTCTGACTGCTGAAGCAGATGAGGGAACCATCCTGTGTCCCGGGTCCCTCAGAGACCAGTCTGCACAGGTGAGAGTGAGGACCAACACAGCTTCTGGGACAGGCCCTGTTTCAGGCCTTCATCTTCAGCCACTAGGCAGGACTGAATGCCAGACCTCTGTGTACCTTCCCTGCAAGAAGAGAGCTTGCCTGCAGAGAGTACTCTGACCACTGAGACTCAGAAGAGACCTGGACTCCCAGGACTACTGACAGAGGCTAACATAATCACAGGAGGAACAAGCTCCAACCAGAGACAACTATAACAACTAACTCCAGAGATTACCAGATGGTGAAAGGCAAACATAATAATCTTACTAACAGAAACCAAGACCACTCACTATCATCAGAACCCGGCACTCCCACCTCAGCCAGTCCTGGATACCCCAACGCACCCAAAAAGGAAGACTCAGATTTAAAATCATATCTCATGATGATGGTATAGGACATCAGAAGGACTTTAATAACTCACTTAAGGAAATACAGGAGAACACTGCTAAAGAGGTAGAAGTCCTTAAAGAATTAGAGGAAAACACAACCAAACAGGTGATAGAATTGAACAAAACCATCCAAGACCTAAAAGGAGATGTAGAAACAATATAGAAAACCCAAAGTGAGACAACTCTAGAGATAGAAAGCCTAGGAAAGAAATCAGGAACCATAATGCAAGCATCAGCCACAGAATACAAGAGATGGAAGAGATAATCTCAGGTGCAGAAAATTCCATAGAGAACATGGGCACAACAATCAAAGAAACTTCAAAATGCAAAAAGATCCTAACTCAAACCATCCAGGAAACACAGGACACAATGAGAAGACAAAACCTAAGGATGATAGGAATAGATGAGAATGAAGATTTTCAACTCAAAGGACCAACAAATATCTTCAACATAATTATAGAAGAAAACTTCCCAAATCTAAAGAGATGCCCATGAACATACACGAAGCCTACAGAACTCCAAATAGACTGGACCAGAAAAGAAATTCCTCCCAACAGAAAATAATCAGAACAACAAATGTACTAAGTTAAGATAGAATGGTTAAAAACAGTAAGGGAAAAAGGTCAAATAACATATAAAGGCAGGCCTATTAGAATTACACCAGACTTCTCACCAGAGACTATGAAAGCCAGAAGATCCTGAACAGATGTTATAAAGACCCTAAGAGAACACAAATGCCAGCACAGGTTACTATACCCAGCAAAACTCTCAATAACCATAGATGGAAAAACCAAAGTATTCCATGATAAAACCAAATTCACACAATATCTTTCCACAAATCCATCCTTTCAAAGGATAATAAAGGGAAAACACCAAAACAAGGATGGAAACTACACCCTAGCAAAAGTAAGAAAGTAATCCTTCAACAACTTTAAAAGAAGACAGTAGCAAGAATAGAATCCCAACTTTACCAACAAAGATAACAGGAAGCAACAATTACTTTTCTTTAATTTCTCTTAACATAAATGGACTCAATTCCCAGAAAAAAAAAGACATAGATTAATAGACTAGCTACACAAACAGGACCCAACATTTTGCTACTTACAGAAAACTCACCTCAGGGACAAATACCTCAGAGTAAAAGGCTGGAAAAAAATTTTGCTACTTACAGAAAACTCACCTCAGGGACACTACCTCAGAGTAAAAGGCTGGAAAAAATTTTTACAAGCAAATGGTCCGAAGAAACAAACTGGAGTAGCCATTCTATATCAAATAAAATTGACTTCCAACCCAAAGTTATCAAAAAAGACAAGGAGGGGCACTTCATACTCATCAAAGGTAAAATCTACAAAGATGAACTCTCAACTCTGTATATCTATGCTCCAAATACAAGGGCAGCCACATTCATTAAAGAAACTTCAGTAAAGCTCAAAGCACACATTACACCTCACACAATAGTAGTGGAAGATTTCAACACCCCACTCTCACCAATGGAAAGATCCTGGAAACGGAAACTAAACAGAGACACATGGACACTAACAGAAGTTATGAAGCAAATGGATTTAACAGATATCTACAGAACATTTTATCCTAAAACAAAATGCTATATGTTCCTCTCAGCACCACATGGTACCTCCTCCAAAATTGACCATATAATTGGTCACAAACCGGCCACCACAGATACAAAAATATTGAAATTATTCCATGCATCCTATCTGATCACCACCGGCTAAGGCTGATCTTTAATAACAGCATAAATGATAGAAAGCCAACATTCACGTGTAAATTGAACAACACTCTACTCAATGATTCCTTGGTTAAGGGTGAAATAAAGAAATAAATTAAAGACGTTTTAGAGTTTAATGAAAATGAAGCCACAACATACTCAAACTTATGGGACACAAAGAAGGCAGTCCTAAGAGGAAAACTCATACCCCTGAGTGCCTCCCAAAAGAAACTAGAGAGAGCATACACTAGCAGCTTGACAGCACACCTAGAAGCTCTAGAACTAAAGGAAGCAAATTCACCCAAGAGGAGTAGATGGCAGGAAATAATCAAACTCAGGGCTGAAATCAACCAAGTGGAAACAAAAAGAACTATTAAAAGAATCAACAAAACCAGTAGCTGGTTCTTTGAGAAAATCAAAAAGATAGATAAACCCTTAGCCAGACTAACTAGAGGGCACAGGGACAGTATTCTAATTAACAAAATAAAAAATGAAAAGGGAGACATAACAACAGAACCTGAGGAAATCCAAAACATCATCAGGTCCTACTACAAAAGGTTATACTCAACAAAACTAGAAAATCTGGATGAAATGAACAACTTCCTAGACAGATACCAGTTACCAAAGTTAAATCAGGATCAGACTAATGATCTAAACATTCCTATTTCCCCTAAAGAAATAGAAGCAATCATCAGTGGTCTCCCAACCAAAAAAAAAAAAAAAAAAAAAAAAAAGCCCAGGAACAGATAGGTTTAGTGCAGAGTTCTATCAGACCTTCAAAGAAGACCTAATTCCAACTCTCCTCAAACTATTCCACAAAACAGAAGCAGAAGGTACTCTACCCAATTTATTCTATGAAGCCACACTTACTCTGATACCTAAACCACACAAAGATCCAACAAAGAAAGAGAATTTTACACCAATTTCCCTTATGACTATCGATGCAAAAATACTCATTAAAATCCTGGCAAACCAAATCCAAGAACACATCAAAACGATCGTCCATCATGATCAAGTAGGCTCCATCCCAGGGATGCAGCGATGGTTTAATATACGGAAATCCATCAACGTAATCCACTATACAAACAAACTCAAGGACAAAAACCACATGATCATCTCGTTAGATTCTGAGAAAGCATTTGACAAAATCCAACACCCATTCACGATAAAAGCCTTGGAAAGATCAGGAATTCAAGGCCCATACCTAAACATAATAAAAGCAATATACAGCAAACCAGTAGCCAACATAAAATTAAATGGAGAGAAGCTGGAAGCAATCCCACTAAAATTAGGGACTAGACAAAGCTGCCCACTTTCTCCCTACCTAATCAATATAGTACTTGAAGTCCTAGCCAGGGCAATTCAACATCAAAAGGAGATCAAAGTGATACAAATTGGAAAGGAAGAAGTCAAAATATCACTATTTGCAGATGATATGATAGTATATATAAGTGACCATAAAAATTACGCCAGAGAACTCCTAAACCTAGTAAACAGCTTCAGTGCAGTAGCTATATATAAAATTAACTCAAACAAATTAATGGCCTTTCTTTACACAAAGGATAAATCGGCAGAGAAAGAAATTAGGGAAACAACACCCTTCGTGATAGTCACAAATAATATAAAATACCTTGGTGTGAGTCTAACTAAGGAAGTTAAAGATCTATATGATAAGAATTTCAAGTCTCTGAAGAAAGTAATTGAAGAAGATCTCAGAAGATGGAAAGAATGGAATCCCATGCTCAGGATTAATATAGTCAAAATGGCTGTCCTGCTGAAAGCAATCTACAGATTCAATGCAATCCCCATCAAAATTCCAGCTCAATTCTTCACCAAGTTAGAAAGGGAAATTTGCAATTTCATCTGGAATAATAAAAAACATAGGATAGCAAAAACTATTCTCAACAATAAAATAACTTCTGGTAGAATCACCATGCCTGACCTTAAGCTGTACTACAGAGCAGTTGTGATAAAAACTACATGGTACTGGTACAGTGACAGAGAGGTAGATCAATGCAATAGAATTGAAGACCCAGAAATGAATTCACACACGTATGGTCACTTGATCTTTGACAAGGGAGTTAAAACCATCCAGTGGAAAAATGACAGCATTTTCAACAAATGGTGCTGGCACAACTGGCAGTTATCATGTAGAAGAATGCAAATTAATCCATTCTTATCTCCTTGTAAAAAGCTCAAGTCTAAGTGAATCAAAGACCTCCACATAAAACCAGAGACACTGAAATTTATAGAGGATAAAGTGGGGAAAAGCCTGGAAGGTATGGGCACAGGGGAAAAATTCCTAAACAGAACAGCAATGGCTTGTACTGTAAGATTATGAATTGACAAATGGGACCTCATGAAATTTCAAAGCTTCTGTAAGGCAAAAGACACTGTCAATAAGACAAAAAGGCCACCAACAGATTGGGAAAGGATTTTTATCAATCCTAAATCTGATAGGGGACTAATATCTAATATCCAGTATATACAAAGAACTCAAGAATCTGGACTCCAGAAATTCAAATAACTCTATTTTAAAATGGGATAGAGAGCTAAACTAAGAATGCTCAACTGAGCAATAGCGAATGGCCGAGAAGCACCTGAAAAAAATGTTCAACATCCTTAATCATCAGGGAAATGCAAATCAAAAAGAACTTGAGATTCCACCTCATACCAGTCAGAATGGCTAAGATCAAAATTCAGGTGACAGCAGATGCTGGCGAGGATGTGGAGAAAGAGGAATACTCCTCCATTGCTAGTGGGATTGCAAGCTTGTACAACCACTCTGGAAGTCAGTCAGAGAAAATTCCTCAGAATTTTCCTCAGAAAATTGGACATAGTACTACTGGAAGATCCAGTAATACCTCTCCTGGGCATATACTCACAAGATGTTCCAACTGGTAATAAGGACACACACTTCACTATGTTCATAACAGCCTAATTTATAATAGCCAGAATCTGGAAAGAACCCAGATGAGCCCTCAACAGAGGAATGGATACAGAAATTGTGGTAATTACACAATCAAGTACTACTCAGCTATTTAAAACAATGAAATTATTCTTGGGCAAATGGATGTATCTGGAGATATCATCCTTAGTGAGGTAACTCAATCACAAAAGAAGTCACTAGATATGCACTCACTGATAAGTGGATATTAGCCCAGAAACTTAGAATACCCAAGATACAATTTGTAAAACACAAGAAAATCAAGAAGAAGGAAGACCAACATGTGAATACTTCATTCCTCCTTAGAATTGGGAACAAAATAACCATGAAAGGAGTTACAGAGACAAAGTTTGGAGCTAAGACAAAAG
Organism: Mus musculus; assembly: GCF_000001635.26. Lineage (NCBI taxonomy): Eukaryota > Metazoa > Chordata > Mammalia > Rodentia > Muridae > Mus > Mus musculus. Next base: position 76,236,047 of record NC_000074.6, on the reverse strand, counting down.
GATGGACTATCCAGAGACTACCCCACCAGTGGATCAATCCTATAATCAGCCCCCAAACCCAGACACTATTGCATGTGCCAGCAAGATTTTGCTGAATGGACCCTGATATAGCTGTCTCATATGAGGTTATGCCAGTGCCTGGCAAATACAGAAGTGGATGCTCACAGTCATCTATAAGATGGAACACAGGGCCCCCAATGGAGGAGCTAGAGAAAATACCCAAGGAGCTGAAGGGGTCTGCACCCCTATAGGTGGAACAACAATATGAACTAACCAGTACCCCCAGAGCTCTTGTCTCTAGCTGCATATGTAGCAGAAGATGGCCTAGTCAGCCATCATTGGGAAGAGAGGCCCCTAGGTCTTGCAAACTACAGGGCAAAGCCATTCCAAGAAGTGGGAGTGGGTGGGTCGGGGAGGAGGGCGGGGTGGGGGGGGCATATAGGAAACTTTCAGGATAGCATTTGAAATATAAATAAAGAAAATATATAATAGAAAAATGTCTCTTAGAAAATTCCAAATTCAAGGTGATATGTGGACCCATACAGAACCATTCATGGATATTGGGCAGTTCCTCCTTAGGTAGAAGACTCTATATAGTCAGTGACCCAAGGTCTTCTCTTCTGTAACCTTCTCTGCCTTCCAGCTCACTGAACCTGGAAGCTCCCCAGATTTTGCTTTGCATTCCTTTGCGCTTCTGACTGTACTGACCATAGTGATATGGACGGATAAAGATACTTTTGGGTAGCACAGAGTTTCTTCCCAGGTAGATTTTTTTTCCCCCTGTTTCTCTATTTTTATCTAGAGAATGTGGCAGATCCTAGGTAAGGCTTTACCAGACTTTCTAGTAAGTGGCTAGAGAATATTCATAAATAAAACATCCTATATGTACTGAGTTAGTTCATGTCTGCTATCATCTGAGAGAAGGTTTTGTTTTTGTTTTAAATGTTTGATTTACTACCAATCATGTGCATGTATGTAGGCATGTGCATATAACCAGAGGTGCCGCAGGAGGTCAGAAGAGGCCTTGATCCAATTTAACTTCCACAAACATGTAACTGTTTTGTTGAAAGATATTTCCTAGATTGGCCTCTTAGCTCCATACCATACTATAACTATTTTTATTTATCTATATTCTTTACCTATTATCTATTCATTTACATTTGTGCTTTTCAGGCTTTCTAATTTTAATTTAAGAACTATCTTTTATTTTTGTTGGGGAACTAAGTCTACTATAGAACTTTAGAATTCCAAATTTAACCAAACAAATCTATTTCCTCCTTTCCTGCCTTCTTGCCTCCCTGCTTTCCTCTCTCTCTCTCTCTCTCTCTCTCTCTCTCTCTCTCTCTCTCTCTCTCTCTCTCTCTCTCTTTCTCGTGTGTGTGTGTGTGTGTGTGTGTGTGTGTGTGTGTGTGTTGAAACAAGACTAAATACCTAAGGGTATTTTGCTCATGGGTAGAACTCTTGCTTTGACCTCCAAACTACTGGAAATATAGAATAGCCACCCAATCTGGGTTCTTTGTTTACAAAATGTTATAGGTTGTTCAAAATTAGTCGTGCATATGATTGTGCAAATCAAACAATTCTGTAGCTCTTATGATGAAAATGTGGCCTTTTCTGCTTCCAAACCTCCCACAGCCTCCATCTCCATTCTCTCGGGGAAACCGCAGCTTTATTTTTCCATACAGTTTTGAATTACACACTTATGCACTTTTTTTTTTTCTTTTCAGATATTGCCTATTGATTTTTCCAGTACAGAAAATGAAAACTTAACTCTCAGGGATTTTCTGCTTCTCTCAAAATATAATCATCTCATAATTCTTGTTCAACACCATTATCAAATTTATTATTAATATACCCATACTGATCCATGAACAACAGTGTTATGATTTTCTCTTCTATATCCCTCCCAGTGTCATTGTTTAAGCTACTACTCTAGTGTATAAGAAATATGAGAAAGTAATCTAAATCTCACCAACACTTGGCATCAACGTATTGTTTTTGCCTTTGTTAATCAAGTCGGCACAAAGTATATCATGAAATTTTGATTCAGGTGTAACTGAGATATGCAGAGATCAATGTTGTCTAACATAATTAAATATTCCCCAGCTAAGAAATTTTGGTAAATCCATGTTTATTTGGATCTTCATTGGCTTTTTATAATGTCGTTTTATTTCTTTTAGTGAATACATGTATTTGTTGAAGGAGGAAGTGAAGTGTTTCAGTGTTTGTGTGTGTGTGTGTGTGTGTGTGTGTGTAGGGGGATGTAGTACATGAGTATGCTCAATATGTCCTCAAGTGCATCCTGTGCCTGAGCCTCCAAAGCATAAAGTGTTTGGCTCAGGGATAATCACTATAAGATTGGCTCAAATTATCAACCTAAGGCAAGTATAGAACATCTTCTATATTAAGTTTCCTTTATATATATAAAAAAAAAAACAAAAAAAAAACAATCACAGTACTGGGTGGTTCAAATCTAGGAAATCTGTTGTTTATTTATGAAAACCATAGATTTTAGCCAAATAATTAACTAAAAATAATAAGTGGTAGCTCTCTGTAAATACTTGAAAGCAAGATTTGCCTCAGGTAAACTTCACAAAGCTGGTAGTTTGCCAGGAGAGCATGGGTGAGTAATACCCAGGATCATACAGCCAACACAACGGTTCCCAAGGTGATCAATTAAAAATCAGACTGTCCTAGTTATCAAAAGATTTCATTGCTTGTCTTTAAATTCATGAACACTTACCCTACAGACACAAGTTACAAGTAACTTGTAATTGCTGTGTAAAGCAATTATGAGGCTACTGGTTAAATGTCTAAACAGTTCTATCCAAGATATAGATTCTGTAGTGATTAATACTTCTTAATTCCATATCTTAGTCCACTTGGTGATTTTATAGAACTTGAATTCGTGTAATGTACAAAGAAAAGAAGCTATCTTTTACAAGGTTGGAGGATAGGATGTCCAAGACGAAGTCTGGTATCTGATAAGGGCCTGAAATCTAATTTCAAGATGTCTGCTTCAATACTGAGTTCCCTAGAAAGTGGAATGCTTGCCATCTTTAAGCCTTTAAGAGCCGTTTTAAGGCTGTCTCTCTTAATACTACTACAATATCAGTTAACTTCAGTGTGAATTGTGGAAGGTTCAAACATGCAGACCATAGTATATATGCATGCATGTTAGATTTGTCACACACATGACAACTCTGAGTAGAGTATCTCAGGGAAGAAATAGTCTGGATCAGGAAAATGACCACCAACCAAAAACACAGTTTAAAAAAGCCATTGTTTATAATGCACCTTGACACTAAAGGTATCAAATACTAACAATGTTAATGTCTTTTTTAGATTCATTGAATGTAAGTTTTACTTACAATGTGAACAAATTACTCTACCTTAAAAGAGTCTTTCGTTTCCTTCTTTTTACATGTGATTTCTACTCTATAACCCTTGCTGATGACTTAAACTACTCAGCTATAATGAAGTACTCATGTTTCTTTAGGGTTAGAAAGGAAAACAAAACAACAACAACAATGACGAACCAGAAGCTCCCCAGACACATGACTAGTTGATCTTTGAGAGACGTGTTACTTCGTATAGTTTTACGACATGGTTATACACTAAAATATTTTCTTAGCTAAATATCAAACCATAAGGAAAATTTACCTGTTTTTCATCAACTAAATCTCTCAACTAAAAAAGAAAAGGTATTTATGTCTCATATCATCATAGACAAAAACCCTGCCTGTTGTCAAGAAAAAGCAATTTTGTAGTCTTATGATTTTTTTTTTTTTACCTAGCCTGGTATTTAGAAGTATTCAGGTTTGACTCAAGTATATCTCTGGCTTTCTTTTTGTGCATAATTCAGTTATGCTTTAAGTAATGAGTAGTTTTGTCTTATTTTTGTAAAATCATTGTAATTTCCCTTTAAAATTATTTTTATGATGTCTAAGTAGACAAAAATATCATATTATCACATATGCATAATATTCTGGGATGCAGGAAAATTATGATGACATATTTTGGCTTGTTATTTTTTAGAAGCAAGGAGGTTTGTCTAAGCTAGAATATAAATGATGGAGTTTATGTCTAAAAAATGTCTAAATGTGTTTTTTAATGAGGCGTTTCTGTATTTCCCATGGCAATTTGAGATAATCACTGTGTACAATCTTATAAAACAATTTTCCACATTTATTTTTAATTAAACTCGAGTAGGCTGAAAAAAAAAACCCTCACTTTACCTTCATATGAACACTCATTTAATTTAGCTCTACTACCCTACCCCCACTACCCCTCTGGCCAAGCAATAGTTGAACAACATTCTCATTCATTTTTAAACATGGACGTTTGAGCATTTTGTATAGTGGCACAATATGAGTTAGGAATCTTTGCTTCTGGGATTGTTCTAGGTTATATTTTAAAGATTTCCCTGGAGTATGGAGTAGCATTGTAATTTTGTTTCTTCTTCTTTTTCAATCAAAACTGTAAATATTCTATCTAAAGAAATCACATAGGTTTTACTGGGACACTGCCATCACCACTGTACTTATTAATCAAGAATATAATATCAGTCTAACTGCTATTAAATGACCTTGGTATTGTTTGCTATTTGCTTATCTGATAATTCTTATGTAAATGAGATTATTAAGGCAATAGACTGTGATTAAGCACTTTTAGTATTCACAACCTTTCAGGGGAGTAGAAGTAAACACTCACTTCAAAGGTGCAGTAAATAGAAGAAGAATCCTGATGCTAGGTCAGCTGGTTTGAGAAGAGCAAGTCTGGAAAGACAGGCTTCCATTGTGGGCCATGTTGGAGGTCCCTGTTGATGGTCAATGCCCTTATTTCCATTACCCCAGAGCATTGTTTTCTAGGTTCTGTAAAGTATCCCAGGAAAAAGCATGAGGCAGCACGCTTTGGAGTTTCTCATGCATCACTTAGCCAGTGCACATCACTGGCTTTTTCTGTGCCTTGATAAACAGAAGGTAACATTTCACCTTTGTCACCATGGGTGATCAATGCATAGGAAAGGCCAAGGCAGAATTGATGTGAATGACCCAGAACTGCCCTTTGTGCTCAGGGGACATGAATGGAGATGATTAATCTGAGTTTCCTACAAAACAATAGGGGCTAGATTTTTTACTCAGAGAGGCTTTTTTGCCAAAGGGCTCTGGGTTCATTGCTCCAAGGAAACAGTTCATAATTGTTTACTTATTATCATTCTTAACCAGAGCTGATTTGTGATCAAAGAGAAAGCAGGTTGCTGATGGATTTATATGAACTGTCATCTAAGAGATTCATGATATGAAATGCTATCTGGAATTTTAAAATAGCTGTAATTACCACTTAATTCTATTTTGACCTTGAATCACCCACCCCCCTCCTCCCACAGACATAATGTTAACATTAGAACAAAACTAAGCCATCAGGTGCCTGATCCTGCAGTGAGGATACCACAAGGGGAAAGGAACTCAATTTAAAGCGAGTTAACTTTTATTGGCCTAAGCCATTACTCTGATAATGCTGCCTTTTAAGAAAGTGTCTGCAACTGCTCTAGCCTTAATAGAAAAAACAAAAACAAAAACAAAAATACAACAAATTATAACGGTCACCAGATACAAACTTTAAATTCAAATACTGAGACCCAGAGGTATAAACAAGTAATATGTCTGATAAGTGACATAAATACTAAAACAGAAGTAAATGTTTCTTGTTTTCACAAATATAAAATGGACTTATTTATGGATGAGCCAGAATTTAAAACTCATTTCCAGGTTGTTGGTACTGTAGTCTACATTAAAGGTAAGTGTATGTATGTATGTATATATGTATGTATGTATGTATGTATGTATGTATGTATGTATACTCACAAACCAGATGTCTAAAGAATTAAATGTTATCCACCACACTAAGAAATAAAATCTGTAGAATAGTTCTCAATTGGTGAAGTGACCAAGAAGTGACAAGTATCTTGCGATCACCAAGTCAGTTTTGAAAGCAAACTATCCTCTTGGACTCCTCGGGCTGCATGAAGAGCAAGGTCTGCAGTCTGACCAAGGTTTGCAGCCTGTAACAACTTTCTACTCTTGGCTTTAACCCACTTCACTTCTGACCTCACACATGTACCTGAAAACAAGCCAGTATTAGTCTAGCAATAGTCTAGGCCACACTTTCACTCTCCTGACTCCTCCCTTGGATCAGCAGAGGTCTCCATCAGCTGTAAAGTCGGCTCTGTAGCTCAAGACTCAGTTGAAGAGACTTTCCCATCCTAAGTAGGCTGGCCCATGACTGCTGGGTATTTGAAGGACTCTACCACCCAGAGGCTGGGATAGTAGTGGTGGCAGGTGGGGTGAGTGTGCTTCTGTTCTGATTTGTACCATTGACCTTGAAGACTACTTTCAAATGAAGAAACATAGAAAGAGATGGGGTTAGAATTGAGGACTGCAAAATATATAATGTTGGAGCAGAGGCTTCTTTGTCTCAATCCAATGGATGTGATAATTTATTTAGATTACGGTCCTATATTCTTCTTCCTTCACCAAAATAAACCTGTAATTAAGAAGAGAAATTAGAAGATATTAATTTTTTGTCATTTTCATTTCCTCTCATTTTAGTCTCTCCAAAGCCAAAGCTGGAGAACTTTTAGCAACAAAATGAAGTAGTACTATTACATTTTAATCCATACTATGCTACATATAATCTTGAATAGTATGAGTTAGTTATTGGTTGTGGAAACAAATGGAAGACACAAATATCCCATGCAAAATAACTCAAAATAATTTAGATATGCCAATCACCCCAAGACAATGAAATGCAGCTCTGTACTCCATAAATATGGGGTATTCATTATGATAATGGAGATAGATCAGTGAGGTCTAAGGAAGTTTAATAACTTTAAAGTAGAGAAATCTGACAAAAAAATGTGGAAAGTGTTATTAGTTCAGCCACTAGATAATTCTTGACCTAAGATTCTTGACTAGAAAATTTTATAACTTAAAATATGGATATCCCACAGTTTATAGGGAAAATTATGGTCCTATTCTGAGATGGTTCAAGGATCATTAAAATAAGTGTGGCAATTCCTGTTTCTAGCTGTGATGGAGTAATTTTTTATTGGACTTGCTCTCTCACCCCAGTGATCCTTATTAGGGGTTTAAACAGCCTTCTCTCAGGAACTGATAAAGGAACAGAGATAAAACAGGAATATGGAGTAGAAAACACATGCACTTGAGCTGTCCCAGTTTTGTGGACGTCCGTGTAACACACTATCCCTCAAAAAGGACATAATTTTTTTCAGTGAAAAATTTAACAAACTACATCATTTGCTAGGCCATAGAGTTAGTCCCAACTGGAAGTATTAAAATAATAAAGCTCATGCTCTTTAACAAGAATGGAAATCAAGTATATATCAGCAATATCAGCATTTTTAGAAAACTTCAAGTATTTGAACATCAGTCACATACTTCTAAATATAATATAAAATAAAACATAATTGAATAAGTTGTTTGAATGGAATAATAATGAAATCCTATCAAATTTGTAAGAAACAACTCAAAATTATACATATATTATAAATATTTGTATTATTTTATAACTAAATATAAATAATATGTATATTATTTTAAATTTATATTAGATAAAAGGAACAATGTAAAATTGTATGAATTTTTACCCAAAGAAATAGGAAAAGTCACAGAAGACAGGTCAACTAGTAAAACAATAAATATTATAAAAATTAAATCCACAGTAGTGGGACTAGTGTTACATCTCAGTTGATAGAACGTTTGCCTAGCATGCAGAAAGCCTGCATCCCACAATGATGCAGGCATGGAATTTAGGAGGCAGAGAAGATCACAATGTCAAGACCATCAGGTCCTACATAGGGAGTTCTAAGTCAAGCCTGAAACACATTATATCATAGCTCATAAAACAAAGCAGTAAAACCAAGAAACCGATTTACAGCGTAGATAAATTAGAAAAATTTTCAAACAACTTCAAATCACCAAAGTTAACATGCAAAGGACAGGGTTTCTTGTACCTACTAAAGACCAAATTTTATTCATCTCACATCATTTTTAAGTTACAAAACCTCTTTCTAAGAAATAATACTCCTGTAACACATTAAAAAAAAAAAAGTCTACAACAAGGCTTGCTTCCCACCTATGTTTAATGTTACTAGTATAACCTCAGCTATAAAGAGCTGGTAACAGCTTTATAAGAAAATCTATAACACTATTAGGAATATTAGTAAATAAATCATCAGAAAATTGATTAAATCCAGAAATATATAAAATCATAATATGTCATGATCAAAGGAGGTTAATCATAGAAATTAAAGATTGGCTGAAGGGGAGAGTGACCACATAGGAAGTCGTGCAGTCTCAACTAACACGGACTCCTGAGAGATCCCAGAGAGGGAGCCACCAACCAGAAGCATACACAGGATGGTACCAGGGCCCCTGGCATATACATAACACAGGACTGCCTGCTGTCTCAGTGGGAGAAGATGAGACTTGAGGCCCCAGGGAAGGGGAATAGTGGGGGTGGGGGACATCCTCTAGGAGGCAAGGGAGTGAGGAACTGTGGGGGGGGGGACCTTGAGTGGGGGCAATGGCTAGAAGGTAAATAAATAAAATAATTGGTTTAATAAAAAGATTAAAAGCAAACCATGGGTGCTGACACAGCATGGTAACACCAATTTGGGAGGTTGAAATCAAATGAATGCAGGCTCCAGGCCTGCCTGGGCCAGAGGAGTTCAAGCATAGAAGTTACAGAAAGTGGTAGAAAGGGGACAGAGATTTAACACCATGAAGAGCAAGCTGCTTTTCCAGCAGGGAAATCGTTCCTGGGTTCAAGGTTGGTACCCAAAGCAAAACCTCAGGAAAAAGAAAGCCTCCCCCCCCCCTGCATTTCCAAGATGAGAGATCTCTGATTATTTTCAGATGCACAAAACAATAAACAGAATTCGAACTCTGATTTTATTCTCTGTTCTGTCTGTTTTGTTCTGTTTTGAGACAAGGGTTTCCTGTGTAGTTCATGCCTGCCTCGTGCTTAGCCCCTGAGTTGCAGTGGAGGCTTGTAAGTCTCTGTCACCAATTCTGACCTCAGCGCTCATGTCTGATTTTTTTTTTAAAACTCCAATCAGAATCCAAGTAGTATTTTTTTAATTAAAGAAAATTGACTAGCCAATTTTAGGATGTATATCAAAATGCAAATATCTTAGAATAACTCAGACAAACTTGAAAAGGATGAGCAGAGATGAATTATACATATCGCTTCATTTCAGACTTATTCCCAATCTGTAGTAATCAGGACGAGTGGGTGGACTAATACTTTGGTGTAACTGAGAAATGAATTCAAAATAGTATCATGCACACACAGTACGTTGTTTCTTCCAAAGACTGCCAACAAGAATGGAAGATAATTTTTAATAATTTGTTTCTAATAAATGGTGCTAAATTGCATAAGTCTTATAAATAAGATTAAACACAAGTCCTACATCACCCCTTAACCAGAAAAGTTCATTTCTCTGTTTCTGGATTCATTTTAATTTAAAGGGATTTTGCTTTTCCTCCTCTGTAAGGCTTTTGTTTTTGTTATGCTACTGTAAATATAATGTCTATATTTTAAAACCTTACTGCAGATAAATATAGGGAAATTCATATTTTGCAATGGACTCAGCAAATGTTTCTTAGCATGGAGAGTATCACACCTGGGGCTGCTGGGATACACCACTTGGTAGGTGGAGTAAGGACTACTGAAAAAAGAGTTTCAAGGTTTGAATTTCAAGGTCAGCCAGCTTGGGTCAGCTATCAAATCAAAGGATGGACAGAAAAGAGTAAATCAGACTGCATGAGAATATAAAAACATCAATCTATCAGGAGAAAGACAACACAGACAGCAAATAGGTCAAAGGCAGAATGGAATGCATGTAGAACCGAGAGAGTACCTACACCAAAATCACTCTAAGGACCTCATAGAAAGAAATCCAAAATGAGAAAAACAATAATAAAGAAAGCAAAGAAAGTGCTAGAGGAAATATACAGATTGAAAAGGCATCTAAAATGTTCCTATCATCATCTGGGAAGTACAGATGAAAATTATACGTGCTAGAATCACATTCTACACACCTGCTTCAAAGGAAAAAAAAATAAAGACAGGTGACATCAAACATTAGTGAAAATAAAGAAAATCTCGATTCTCATGCATCGCTGGAAAGAATTTTGTATTTCCTTTGAAAACTTTGCCAAGTTGGTTCAAAAGTGAAACAGGAACTAACTCCCTGTAGTTCATCAATCACTACATATTTACAGAGATCCAGCAAAGATTAAAAAGAATTTTCTGCAAGAATACTTATAAAAACTTCATCTATAGTTGTCCTAATCTGGACTCTACCCAAAAAGCCCATCAGTGAGAAAGTAGCTAAGCAAACAATCATATACAATAAGAAGACATAACTACTGACAGAAACAGTAATATTGATAAATCTCAAGAGTTATGACAAAAGAAATCAGACACAAAATAACACAGCATAGAGAGCACACATGGAATTTGATTAAATTTATAGAAGGTTCAAGATATGGAGACAGAAATAAAGACAGTAGTTGCCTATGAGGTGTGGGGTTTAGTGGTTGAAGGTCATAGACACTAAATGACATGGTGAAGTGTATATCTTTTAACAATTATTTCTTTAACGTTTTAAGGTTATAATTACATCATTTGTCTCTTCTCTTTCTTCAAAACCATAACTTCCCACATACTCTTCATTGTTCTTCAAATTCATACCTTCTATTTCTCATTTAAAACATGTATCATTTATGATGCAGACCTTTGGGAGACACCTGACTCACTGTGTTCTGGGGATTGAACTCAGGTCTCCTGCAAGAGCACTGTGCATTCTTCATAGCTGAGCCATCTTTTCAGCACATAGAGTCTGTATTTCGATAGAGGTATTTAATATGTCAGAGCCATTTGGATTGTTCATATGAGTGTATTTCTCTGTATGGACAAAATTACTCAAACTAACAAAAAAAAAAAAAAAACCAAAAAACAAAAAAAAAAAAAAAACTCAACTCAAAACCAGCAACTTTCACCTATGTAAAAGTTGAACCAAAATCAACTTCCAAGGCCTCTAGTAACACATTTATAGACATGGAACACGTGAGCAAAGTAACAAGCTAAAAGTCCTAAGGGGTAGGCAGGAAAGAGAGGCGGTGTCACGCCAATACCACCCAGGCTGCTTTCAGCCTGTCTGTGAAAGGTTTCTCATGAGTGGAAAAACAGACCCTGCTTTTACACCACCAGCTTTGATTATGGAAGACCGCATGAGGCTTGGGCAATCTGCTGCTGTTGTTGTCCCTCAGTAGCAAAACACTTGCAGGATATATTCAGCAGGTAATCTTGAAAAGAATTTGCAAAGCAGATATTGCAGAGAAATACTGACAGCTCTGGCGCCATTGAGGGCTATATAAAAACCACCTCCATGGGAATGCTGTTGAGTTTGCGAAGCTGTTCACGGATTCTGATGAAAACAGAGCTGGAATCCAGACGGAGGAGGCAGATCCAAGCACAGGACCAGATTGAGACTTAAAAAATCTGAACCAGGAAGGTGATCCAAATCTTGCCCTTTTTGGAGAAAGGGTATTGTCACCCCAAATGCCCCTTAGAGAAGGAACATAGTGACAGAAAGCTTGAAGGGTGTTGCTTAGAGACAGAGTTGCATTAAAATGGAGACTTCTTTGTTTTCTGTCCAGGTCTAGGTTCATAGCAGGAGAATTTCCAAGTGGAAGTGGTTATTGTTATGGCAATAAATGAAAGAATTACAAAATATGAAGAGATTTTGGGATGATTGGTGTGATTACAGAATTTGCTAGGAAAAAGGGATGAATACAACAAAAATATAAAAATACCAGAAAGCCCAGCTTGGGAGAGTTGTGTTGGTCAGTTGTGCACAAACCCTGGGGGGTTGAATGTTTGAGGCTGTGTGGTAGGATCTCTGGACCCAACTCTTAGGGAGAAAAGCATATTGAACACATACTTATGGAAAATCACTCAGAGCATGCTACCATTGACTGGAACTGTATCTCTGGAAAGGTAAAAGCCATCCATTTACAGAAGTAAATCTTGGAAGATACAATTAGCACAAATAATTTGTCCCTCCCTTGATTTTACATGTTAGAGTAGAAGGGGTCAGCGTGAGGCTGCACTGAGAGTTCTGTGCACCTTTGCTCCTGTATAGCACAGTCTCTCCTTTTCCTAAGCTTACAGTCTACTGAGTAAGGAAGAATAGCTCTACCTCATTAAGATCAGAAACCATCAGTGCTATCAGCCATCCTCACTTGAGGCAAGTGCTAAGAAGAGGCATGAGCTTACTCAGAGATTCAAGCCATTGCTTCAGCGGTCCATACATCTCTGACCAGGGTGATCTCTAGACTAGACCTTTCTTTTGCACTCTACCCGCTTTGTCCTAAGCATCTGCAATTGTTTGTGTTACTAGACTCAGATTTCATTGTCCTGACCTGTCCAATGGCTTTACTCCACTTCTTTCTGAATCACTGTTACATGTTTCAGTGAAGGATTCAGTGAGGTTAGATTTAGGGATTTTTTTTTAATCATCATTATTGCCCCCACCTCCTACTTTATTTTTTTTCCTTCTCATTCTCCTCCTTCTCGTCCTCCTGTTCTTCCTTCTCTCCTCTTCCTCCACCTCCACCTCCTCCTCCTCATTTTCTTCTTCCTTCTCCTCCTCCTCCTCCATAATTATCATCATAATCAATCATAATCATAATCATTATCATCTTCATCATCACTCTCTATCCATGGCACATCCCTCATAAGCTCCTGCCAACATTATATCTAACATACATAATGAATTTTCCATTTCCAGAAAAGGATTTTATGTCATTATCTTTTATCAGATTTAACTATGAGGTAGTAAATATTTATAATTTAAATCACTAAGTCTTGTGGTAGATAACAAATCCACACTCAACTGTAGAGTGTAAATAATGGTACTTAACTTACAATAATGTGAGAATTATAATTGATATAAGCATATGATATATTTTAATTATTGAACATGGAGTTGAAATGAAAAATGACACGCTGAAAATTTAGAAACTCACAAAGGATGTCATCAAAATCCCTGTAAGGTATTCAATTAACACTCACTGATCCTGTACAAATATTTTCCATGTATAAAATATGAAATTTTTCTGTAAAGCTACAATCCTAGTACTTTTATTCAACTCAAGTGCTTTCTGAGTGTATCTTATCTTCTGAGCCAGACAAAATAATTACTTTTTACTGAAATACAATGCATACAGTGTGAAAACTGACTGAATCATAAACATTTGGTCATCTTATTCATGGGATCAGCAGGTTCAAGAAAGGAAGATTTCTAGCCTAGAAGCAGCCTTTGATACTTGTGCACCAACAATCTAGAGATGGTTGCTTTTCTTTATTGGAGGTTCAGCTGGAAGCATCTCAGAGTTCCATGATGAGAGCCTTGAGAAGACTTTAAGGAATATCACTACCATCATGCATGACTACAGAAAGAATTGGGGTGGAAATATAATAGAAGGTGCTCTTTCTGCCTTTGCTCCGAGAGCTGAAGGTAAAATGAAGCTATTCCAGTTGACAGAGCCAAACCAGAAGCAAGCTCTGTGAAATCTTAGGTCCATGTAATTTCTGAGTTTATTTAAAAAGAGATCTTACTCAAGAAGGAAAAACTAATGGATCAAAAGAACCCCACAATGAAATGGGTTTTTAAAAGGCAATTGGTACCACCACAGTTGTGATTAGATACTTCCTTCAATGATGCACATCAGAGGCTTGCTCCCTGTGCTGGCACTGTTGGAAAAGGTGAAGACTAGGAGGTCATGCCTAGCTAGTGAACAGTCTTTCACCCATTTAGAGTATGTCCCTAAAGGTCACTGTGGCTCTCTAGCCTCTTTCTGTTCTTCTCTGGCCACTAAATGAGTAGTTTTTGTTCTATGGCATCCTACCATAATATGCTATCATAGACCTACAGGAAAAGAATCTAAATCACGAACTATATATTCTAAAACAATGAGTCAAAATTACCTTTCTATTTTTAAACTGATCGTCTCAGATACATGTTATATAGCAAAATGGTAACTAACACAAATGACAAGATGCTCTAAAGCAATAATGAAATAATGGTGGCCAACTAGCATATTTTTGGTGGAAGCAGGCAGATGAATACATTGAGAAAGTTTCTTAGAAGATGTAAGCATGTCCCATGGAAGGAGTGAAACAGGTCTAAGAAAGAACAAATGAGATATTTTATTAGAACAAGTCTAGATTATTTACCAAATTAACAATATATACATTAGCTTCTCTGCTCAACAGAAAACATGATAAGGAAAACAGAAGGATGTGGTTCACTCTATATATGCCCTGAAGAATCTTACAAATTATCACATACTCACTGGTAATCGTGTCAAGTGATTTTTGATCCACTGCCTGCCTATAAATACTAAATCAGATACATAGATGGAGTGGTGGAAGACTAGAAAATGAATTTGTACAAAATAGATCTAACAATAATTTGATTTTCTTTACTCTTTGTCTTTCTGTCCCTTTTCTTTAATTTTAAGGTGAGAACAAGACCAGAAGGAAAAGTTGAGGCAGACTAAACATGGTGTCCAGGCAGGTGCTGAGGTGGAACATCACAGTTGGGCAGAACAGGTGTTCTACATTGTCACATACATGGGTACTGGGCCAATAAAGAGATCTGTGAAAGAAAATGAGAGATGAATTATCACTACTGGAGAAAAGAACTACGAATACAAAAGAAATACAAATGAACATAAATGTGTATGTGCTTCTATACTGGGTATGTATGTACAAGTATGTATATATATACTTTTTTTTTTACTTTGTTCTTTAAAGGGCCCAGAGAAAGCAGAAAGCAATGAGCATAGAAAATGCTGTGAATTCTAAAAGTCTTCCATTAAAAGAAACTAATGTCTTCAAAAATGGCAATTATAAAATTGTGACACAGTTCATTCTCTTGTCCACAAAAGTGCAAGACAGTTCTGTAAAGTAAGTGTGTGTGTACATGTGTACTTGTGTATGTGTATGTGTATGTGTGTGCACATGTGTGTGTGTGTGTGCTCATGCATGCAAAAATGCAAAGAACTTTTCAAACAATTAAAGAAGCATATCAGAAGAAAATTGGGGACCATCAAAAATCAGCCACTAGAGAAACCTGGGAAATCAATAAACCAAAATAGAGAATTATGGAAAAGACTAGATTTCTCAACATGACTAGGAATTATGGAGTACACTGTGGTATGTAAACAGCAGAGAGATAGGACATGAGCTTTGTCCTAAATTAAGCTGCCAACAATGAATTATACTTAAGGTAACAGATATAAGAAAACTTCCACTTGGCATCAGAGTCAAGTGGTCACAGTAACAGATGCTTAGATACAGGTTTGATGAAGTCTAAGATATGAAAATAGTCTCAGATGCTCTCTCTGAAATACTTTTCAGTTACCATGGGAACTACATAGACCCACCCATCCATGTACCAATGATCATGGTGAACATCCCCAGCATTGAAATGACAGAAAACATCATCATCAGTTGACATGGAGTCTCCAGGAAGAGCACAGCAGAACCTCTGTGCTGTTCCTTCAAGGATGCTCAGTGAAGCAGAGAGAAGGACAGTTAGTCAAAAAGATTGATTGAAAGACAGTTCACAGAATAATCTGTCAGGGCCCAAAAGTGAAGAAAATTGCAGATTCAGAGAGGCCAATGGCACATGGCAACCGAAGGTAACCTGTGATTATGAATTCTGCCTAACCCAGAAAGAAAATGAGACATTGCTGAGATCATTAGAGAAACTGAATGCATTTTGTTAACTAACAGTTATTACACTGGAACTGATTTACTCATTTGAGTGTATAGTGAATCTGTCTGGTCTTTACAGCTTAGTTTAGAGAGTTTTAGAATTCTTCAATTTAGAGCTAAATAGAATGTCGTGAGTACAGCATATTCTCATATAGCTACAAAGGAATGGTAGTAATAGTGTGACTTTGCATGAAGAAGGGAGGGGAATAAAGAGAGAGGGGTAAAGAGGAAAAGAGGAATCAGCTGGGACACAACAGTTGTAAATGTAACATAGTGTCAATTAAATGTATGAATAAAGAAGATATGGAAATTATTTTAACTTTCAAACATTTAAATACTTCAAAAGAAATAGCTAAAACACTTAACATGTTGATTTTTTTCTTCTAAATTCTTATCTATTTGAGTCTTATGACAATATTACAAACCTTTGTGAATTGAATTGTGGTTCATCAAATTCATATGTTGATATTCTCACTCTGAGTACATCAAAATGTAACCACTTAAAACAGTCATTTTAGAGGTAGTTAGGTTACTCACCATGACCTTATACAGATGTAGTTTGACCAGTTGAATATGGCTGCATGCTTGCAACAAAAGAAAATTTGAAAGCAGAGCTGAAACCAGGGAAAACCAAAGATTTCCAGAAAACTATCATAAGATATGATCACGAAGAAGCACAGAAAACATCCTCCTGACAGTTTTTAGAAGGAACCAATCCTGATACCCTACTTTCACTTTTGTTGCTGTGATAAAGTGCCTGACAGCAAGTAACTTAGAGGATAAAAGGTTCATTTTAACTCACAATGGCAGACTACAGTCTATCATACTAGAAAGTCTATATGACACGAACATTCATCCCATGTGCAGACACCAAACCCTGACAATATTGCTGACGTCAAGATGTGCTTGCAGACAGGAGCCTGGCATGCAGCCCTGAGAAGCTCTGCCAGTACCCAGCTTAGATAGATGCATAGTCTTAGAGCCAATCACTACACTGAGCCATGGAACCCCTATGAAATAGTTAGGAGAAGGACTGAAGAAGCTGAAGGGATTGCAACCCCATAGGAAAAACAACAGTATCAACTCTCTGGACTCCTCAGAGTTCCTAGGGACTAAGCTACCAACCAAAGGCCATACATGGGCTGTTCTGTGGCCACCAACCAGTGCACTGTGAACTCAGAATTTCATCCTCCAGTACGGCAAGAACCTAGGTTTTCTTATTTAAAGCACTTGAATAACTTTGTTGAAGCAACCAGTGTGAATAAATATATCTCTTAATATTTTCAGACATAAAACAAAAAAAAACTCACAGTTTTACACAATAAGATGAAACTGGAATGAAGATTAGCAAAAATCTCTCATGATAGAAAAATAGCAAAAGCTTCATCCAGCAGAGCTCTATGCATTCAGTTTGCACTTGTTTATACAATACAATGATATCTCCTCTATACCCAAGGACACAGAAACTCTTAAAAACAAAGCACTTCCCTTTGAGGGAGTTTATAGTTAACTGAGAAAGGAAGGTAATAAGCAAAAGATAGTGATCACTATGATGGACTATAAAGTAGAAGAAAGTAAAGAGACAGAAAAATAAAGCTACGACTTGTAAGCATCTTGTGTTTTTATTACTGTGATAAAACATCATGTCTAAAAGCAACTTGGAGAGGAAAGGGTTTATTATATTTTACAACTCTCAGGTTTACTGCAACACTGAGGGAAGGCAGGGTAAGAACTCAAGGCAGGAACTGGGAGGGAGGAGTTAACACAGAATTCTTGGAGGAGGAGTGGGTGGGCCTAGCTACATAAACCAGGACTGCCAACCCAGGAGTAGCTCTGCTCACAGGGGTTAGGCCCTCCCTCCACTAGTTATTAATCAATAAAGTGCTCCACAGGCTCATCCTCAGGCCAATGTAGTGAGGATATCAGCTCACTTGAGCTCTTCCAAAACAACTCTGACTTGTGTCTATTTGATGTAAAACCAATCAACACAGCTAAATGAGCAAACTTGAGGAGACCTCTCAAAGACGAAGCTGAGGGGATGTGGAAGAACTTTCAGCAGAGGGAACAAGTGCAAAGTGTGAGGGCATTTGGAGCGCTGAGCAACAGCAGCAAAGGGCCATCCCAGGTGCAGCAGAATATGAGATGCAGCAAGTAATTAGAGATTGCTCTGGAAAAGGTGCCAAGGATGAGCTCATGGAAAAACTTTAGATCTCAGTAACAGTTTTACATTTTATTTATTCTGCATGTCAAGAAAAGCCATTTCAGCACTTTAAGCCCTGGGATGACGTAAATAGATTTATATTTTCAATGGGTCCCTCTGGATACAGGGCTTGAATAGAGTGAGGAGATCACTGTGCTGGTCTCAATATCATCTTTTTGCTCTTGCAGACTCATCCTTTAGCAGACTTAAAGTGGGTCTCCAGAAGCTGTCTTTTATGTTCTGTGCTGAAAAGGTTTTTCAGCCTTTAGCATTCAGCTGAGCTCAGCCCAGAGCTATCAGCATGAAACCGAATTGAGGAGTGGGGTCAGGGTATTTAATTCTCCAGCTTCCTGGCAGCCATGTTGCTGAATATCTGGCTGCATCTCTCTACGAAAGGCCACAGCTAGCTGTTTACGCTCCTGAACTTTTCCTCTTCCCCTCTTTGCACTATAGTGTTTTAGGATAGAAATCACTTCCCATCATTACTAGCTCTGGATTATAGATTGCTTCTATTTTTGTTTCCTTACTCTTATCTTTGCCTTTAAAATTAATCTCCTTAAATTCTCTCCTCATTTATCACACCATGTGCACTTTCTTTCATCCCTGTCAGGTTCTGCTCTGGGCTATTGCAGTAATATGCTTTCACCCTAGAACAAAGCAGTATCAATGAGTTTGGAATATATTGGAAGATGGAATTAAGATTATTTGGTGATGCATAGTCTATGAAATAAAAGAGAATGACTAATTATTTGGCTTGAATAACTAACTGTATTTATAAGGAAGAAAGAATTAATCTATGTGGATGATGCCTTTAGAATGTCTGTTAGACATTCAAGTTTGAATGCTGAATGGGTAGTTGGGGGGTGGGGTGGAGGAAAAGGTCGAGATAAGGAATTCTGCTTTCATAATTAGAGAGATGGTTTGGTGGAGAAGAGTGTATATTGATCTTCTAGAGGACCTAACTTTGCTTCCAACATCTACATTGGATGGTTTACAACCGCCTGTAATTCCAGCTGCAGGGAATCCAATGACTTGTTTACATCAGCACATATCCACACATAGGCTCAAACACATATATACATAATTAATAATTAGAAGAAAGAAATAATGGGACAAAAGATGCTGTAGATTTATGTTTGCCTGCTAATCTGAAACAAGAAATAAACTGAAAAATATGTAAAGTGATCATTCACAAGGATAATTTTGAATCTAAGAAATAAAGGTAAGAAATATTGGAGAAAGAAACAAAATAATGTGATATGTGATTGTCCTATTGTTTAATTATAAAAGAAGTGTAGGCTTGTCCTGGTCTGCTTCATTTTAAATTTATAAGATGATGTATTTCCCATTTTGTGTGGCATAGAAAGGAACCCAAAGCATCAGTAGACACTCACTCTCTAACTTATGGAGGTAAGGCAGAGCCTGAGGAGGCCATGAACATGTTTATAGGCTAATGTATTAAAAAGATGCTTTTTATAGAGAGAAAGGAATTTCAGAAATCAGCTTAGGGTTCCTTCCAAACATCTAGCTAAGTTGAGATCAGTGTCTTCTTATTAGACAATCATGCGATCTGCACCTGCGAGCTGAGGCTGTTCCACAGCCCACTGTGCACAGGTCCAGCCAGGAAGAACCTGTTCTCCCAGGAGTGCTTTCACTCCCAGGCTCAGAGATGAGATAGCCACTTTCCCTCCAATAATTGTGTGGATCTGGGCCAGCCAGGAGCACATGGAACACAGGAAAAGGGAAACAGCAGCTGGGAAAGGATGCTTTCTGTCTACCATCTGCCCCTGAACTGAGGATGTTCCATAGCCCACTGTGCACGGGTCCTGCAAGGAGAGACCTCTTCTCCAAGGAGTGCTTTCACTCCCAGGCTCAGTGGTGAGATAGTCACTTTCTCTTCAATAACTGTGTAGAGCGGGGTGGTGAGGAGCATATGGGGTGCTGGAACAGTGGAGCAGCAAGTCCTGGGTACCCCAACAAACTGGAAAAGCAAGATGTGGCTTTATAATTACATATCATAATGCTAATGGAGAATTTTAAGAAGAACATAAATAACTCCCTTAAAGAAATACAGGCGAACATAGGTAAATAGGTAGAATCCCTTAAAGAGGAAGCACAAACATCCCTTAAAGAATTACAGGAAAACACAACCAAACAGATAAAGGAATTGAACAAAACCATTCAGGATCTAAAAATGGAAGTAGAAACAATAAAGAAATCACAAAGGAAGACCACTTTGGAAATAGAAAACCTAGGAAAGAGATCAGGAGTCATAGATGAGAGCATCACCAATAGAATACAAGAAATAGAAGAGAGAATATTAGGCTCAGAAGATACCATAGAAGACACTGACACAACATTAAAAAAAAAAGCAAAATGCAAAAAGATCCTAACGCAAAACATCCAGGAAATCCTGGACACAATGAGATGACAAAATTCTAAGGATAATAAGTATAGAAGAGAGCAAAGATTCCCAACTTAAAGGGCCAGCAAATATTTTCAACAAAATTATAGAAGAAAACTTCCTTAACCTAAAGAAAGAGATGCCAATGAACATAGAAGAAGCCTACAGAACACTAAATAGATTGGATCAGAAAAGAAATTCCTCCTGTCACATTATAGTCAAAATACCAAATGCACAAAACAAAGAATATTAAAAGCAGTAAGAGAAAAAGGTCAAGTAACATATAAAGGCAGACCTATCAGAATTAGACCAGACTTCTCACCAGAGACTAGGAAAGCACGAAGATCCTAGGCAGACATCATACAGACCCTAAGAGAACACAAAAGCCAGTCCAGGCTACTATACCCAGCAAAACTCTCAATAACCATAGATGGAGAAACCAAGGTATTCATGACAAAAACAAACTTATACAATATCTCTCCACAAATCCAGCCCTTCAAAGAATAATAAATGGAAAACTCCAACACAAGGAGAGACACTACACCCTAGAAAAAAGAAGAAAATAATCTTTTAACAAACCAAAAAAAGATAGCCATATAATAGTAATAATAATAATAATAATAATAATAATAATAATAATAATTCCAGCTCTAACAACAACAACAACACAAAAAAACAGGAAGCAACAATCTTTTTTCCTTAATATCAATGGACATAATTCCCTAATAAAAAGACATAGACTAACATACTGCATACATAAACAGGACCCAGCATTGTGTGCTCAAAGCACACATTGCACCACACAAAATAATATTGGGAGACTTCAACACCCCATTCTCATCAATGGACATATCATGGAAACAGAAACTAAACAGAGACACAGTGAAACTAACAGAAGTTATGAACCAAATGGACTTAACAAATATCTATAGAACATTTTATTATCCTAGAAGAAAATAATATAACTTCTTCTCAGCACCTCATGGTACCTTCTCCAAAATTGACCATATAATCGGTCACAAAACAGGCCTCAACAGATACAAGAAGATTGAAATAATCCCATGCATCCTATCATAACACCATGGACTAAGGCTGGTATTCAATAATAACATAAACAATAGAAATCCCACATACACAAGAATCTGAACACCACTCTATTCACTAATAACTTGATCAAGGAAGAAATAAAGAAAGAAATTAAAGACTTTTTAGAGTTTAATGAAAATGAAGTCACAACATACCCAAAATTATGGTACACAATGAAAGCAGTCCTAAGAGGAAAACTCATAGCTCTGAGTGCCTCCAAAAAGAAACTGAAGAGACCATACACTAGCAGCTTGAGAGCATATCTGAAAGCTCTAGAACAAAACGAAGCAAATTCCCCCAAGAGGAGTAGACAGCAGGAAATAATCAAACTTAGGGCTGAAATCAACCAAGTAGAAACAAAAAGAACTATACAAAGGACCAATGAATCCAGGAGCTGGTTCTTTGAGAAAATCAACAAAATAGATAAATCCTTAACCAGACTAACTAGAGGGCACAGAGAGAGTATACTAATTAACAAAATCAGAAATAAAAAGACATAACAACAGCAACCAAGGAAAACTAAAAAAAATCATCAGATCCTACTACCAAAGCCTATTCTCAACAAAACTGAAATATCTAGATAAAATGGAAATTTTTCTAGACAAATACCAGGTACCAAAATTAAATCAGGATTAGATAAATGATTTAAACAGTCCCATATCCCCTAAAGAAATAGAAACAGTCATTAATAGTCTCCCAGCCAATAAAAAAGCCCAGGACCAGATGGGTTTAGTGCAGATTTCTACCAGACCTTCAAAGAAGATCTAATACCTATACTCCTCAAACTATGACACAAAAATAGAAACAGAAAGTACTATACCCAATTCATTCTATGAAGCTACAACTACTCGATACCTAAACCACACAAAGACCCAACAAAGAAAGAGAACTTCAGACCAATTCCCCTTATGAATATCAATGCAAAAACACTCAATAAAATTCTCACAAACCGAATACAAGAACATATCGAAATGATCCTCAATCATGATCAAGTAGGCTTCATCCCAGGGACAAAGGGATGGTTCAATATATGGAAAACCATCAGCATAATCCACTATATAAACAAACTCAAAGGAAAAAAAACAATATGATCATTCATTAGATGCTCAGAAAGCATTTGACAAAATCCAACACCCTTTCATGATCTTAGAAAGATCAGGAATTCAAGGTCCATATCTAAGCAATACACAGCAAATCAGTAGCCAATATCAAACTAAATGGAGAGAAACTTGAAGCAATCCCACAAAAATCAGTGACTAGACAAGGCTGCCCACTGTCTACCTACCTATTCATTACAGTACTTGAAGTCGTAGCCAGAGCAATTAGACAACAACAACAAAAAGAGATCAAAGGGATACAAATTGGAAAGGAAGAAGTCAAATTATCACTATTTGTACATGATATAATAGTATACTTAAGTGGCCCCAAAAATTCCTCCAGAGAACTCCTAATCCTGATAAACAACTTCAGCAAAGAAGCTGGATATAAAATTAACTCAAACAAGTCAATGGCCTTCCTCTTCTCAAAGGATAAACAGGCTGAAAAAGAAATTAGGGAAATAACACCCTTTACAATAGTCATAAATAATATAAAATATCTTGGTGTGATTCTAATTAAGCAAGTAAAAGGTCTATATTACAAGAACTTCAAGTCGTTGAAGAAAGAAATTGAAGAAGATCTCAAAAGTTGGAAAGATCTCCCATGCTCATGGATTGGCAGGATTAATATAGTAAAAATGGCTATCTTGCCAAAAACAATCTACAGATTCAATGCAATCCTCATCAAAATTCCAACTCAATTGTTTGCAGGGTTAGAAAGAGCAATTTGCAAATTCATCTGGAATAACAAAATAGGATAGGGAAAACTATTCTTAACAATAACAACAACTTCTGGGGTAATCACCATGCCTGACCTCAAGCTTTACTACAGAACAATGGTGATAAAAAACTGCATGGTATTCGTACAGTGACAGGCAGGTAGATTAATGGAATAGAACTGAAGACCCAGAAACGAACCCACACACCTATGGTCACTTGATCTTTGACAAAGGAGCTAAAACCACCCAGTGGAAATAAGACAGCATTTTCAACAAATGGTGCTGCCTCAACTGGCAGTTAGCATGTAGAAGAAAACAAATTGATCATTTCTTATCTCCTTGTACAGAGTTCAAGTCTAAGTGGATCAAGGACCTCCACATAAAACCAAATACACTCAAACTAATAGAAAAGAGCTTTGAGCACATGGGCACAGGGGAAATTTTCCTGAACAGAACACTAACAGTTTATGCGTTAAGATCAAGAATTGACCAATGGGACCTCATAAAATTGCAAAACTTCTGTAAGACAAAGGACACTGTCAGTAGTTCAAAACGGCAACCAACAGATTGGGAAATGACCTTTAGCAATAGAGAGCTAATATCCAAAACATACAAAGAACTCAAGAAGTTAGATCCCAGAGAACCAAATAACCCTTTTAAAAAGTGGGTACAGAGGTAAATAAAGAATTCTCCGCTGAGGAATACAGAATGGCTGAGAAGCACCTATAGAAACGTTCAACATCCTTAGTCATCAGGGAAATGCAAATCAAAACAACCCTAAGATTTTACCTCACACGAGTCAGAATGGCTAAGATAAAAATCTCAGATGACAACAGATGCTGGTGAGGATGTAGAGAAAGAGGAACACTGCTCCATTGCTGGTAGGATTGCAAGCTGGGTCAACTCCTCTGGAATTCAATTTAATGTTTCCTCAGAAATTTTGACATAGTACTACCTGAAGACCCAGCCATACCACTCCTGCGCATCTAACCAGAATATGCTCCAACATGTAATAAGGACACATGCTCCACTATGCTCATTGCAGACTTATTTGTAATAGCCAGAAATGGGTCCCTTGGTCCTGTGAAGGCTTTTTGCTGCAGTATAGGGGAATGCCAGGGCCTGGAAGCAGGAGTGGGTGAGCTGGTGGGAAGGAGGAAGGGAAGAGGATAGGGGGTTTTCAGAGTGGAAACCAGGAAAGGGCATAACATTTGAAATTAAACAAAGAAAATATCTAATAAAAAAGGAAAAAAATAAACATGTGGAAAAATCAGCAAGTGACTAACCTCGCTGTGAATAATTCTGAAGACAGGTATATATAATATCCTTGCCCAATAATTTGTGATCAGTAACTCTAAACTACATTCTGAAATGTAAGTTATACTTGAATCATTTGGTATAAGGATCAATATAAAGAAAGTAAAAGAAAGGGCAAAATGTCAGGGATTGAAGAAGTGCAAGAGAAGGAGGACCAGAGTGGGTTAGGGTGGGGGAGAAATTTAATGCTGAACAATAAAATTTGGTATTTCAGAATCTTCCGACCAAGCACAGGAGCAATGGGATGGTGTTACTGCTTGGAAATTATTATCTTTTTCTTCATAGAAAGTGACATCAGTTGTCAGAAGTTTTCACATGAACAAATTCCTCTGTAGTCTCTGAGAGTTGTTTCTCTTCTCTGTAGGTGTGTCACTGCCATGAAAAGACCAATATTGTTTGAGAGCATGTGTTTAGGTTGATGGAAGCTAAGATGATGGTGGTAGCTCATTTGTACTTTAAATTCTTACTCCGTACCTGCTTTTCCAGATCATATATGTTGGAAATTAGTCCAAATGCTGTTCACCCCTAAGGAGTCACTGCATTTGTGTAGTGTTTTCCCTTTCAGATTTTAAGGTACCACCAGAACTTTTCTGCTGCCTACTTGTTTGTATATCATCTTCATAGAAAATCCTCTTCCAAGTTAAAATAATTAAACAAAAATTATAGAAAATATCCGATGTAAAATATCTAACTAATAAATTCAAGGTCTCAGTAGTAAATGATAATTACACAGTTACAAATACAATTAGTAATTTTTTTCCACAACCAATCACAAAAAAATAAAACATGGATGAAGTGAAAACATAAATTTTGCATGTAGTCATTGCTCTTAATTTCTTAATTCAATATTTATGTATCTCTCTGAAACTTCCCCATTGCTGAATCCCTTCACATACTCTGTTCTCCAACTGTTAATTCTTCTATTATCAGCATTATGTCTAATGAATTAATTCAATGCATTTCCTAAAAGTATATTGACTAGAACTTCCTTGAGAATATGAATATGAGGTGTTTGAAAAGAAAATGATAAAGGCTGTTGAAATTTGTGGGATTCTGGGGCACAGTGCTTCCTTTTACTAAGATAGGGTGCTGTGTAGAACTAGATAAAGGCCAGGAGACTACCAAAAGTCTTTTTTGGACCCTGTGAGGGGGTGATATTGTTTATCAATATGATAAAATCTTGAATAATCTAAGAAGATGTTTCTGACCATGCCTGTCAGGGATATCTTGATTAAGACAATTAAGGTACAAACATGCCCAGAAGATGGGAGACACCATTCCCTGGGGTTGGATCATGGACTGACTAAATAGAAATATTCAGAAAGCCAGACGAACACAAAAATTTTTCATCTTATTTTTCATGGCCCCAGATCCAATGTGTCCAATGCTCTGAGATCCTACCACATGAGTTCCCTACCGTGATGGACAATGTTCTCAAACTGAGAACTAAAATATCCCCTTTCTCATCATGGTGCTTCACTCAGAAAATTTTATCACAGCAACATGGAAAGTAATTAATAGAGGCCCTGTAAGTCTAACATGTCAAATGAACAGTTTGGGGGTACAAAGTCTGGAACTCAATGAAGTAGAACAGTGCCAGTAGAAGCGTATAACTGGAGGGTGTGTACTGGATTGCTTCACATAATGAAAGACTATTGAAGAAAGAAGTTTCTGGGCTGAACAGAAAAATAGTCTCAAATAACGATTTATTAAATCAAAGAAAAGAAAATGGCATGGAAGATGGGAAGACAGGGTCACTTCTCTCAAGAATTTTCATGAAAAGTTGATCATAGCAATGCATGGAAGCTGGAGGGAAAACACAGCCTTAAGTGAGGGCCAGTTATGAAGATGACAGGCTTCACACCATGTCTGTGTCCTCACAGAAGTAACCAAAGCAGTCAAAGAATTAGAAGTCATTGACAAAGCACGACTGAAAGTAGAGAGAAAATTCTTCAAACTGAGGAGGGTACGGAATTTTGTGCACAACTAGAGGAGTTTGTCCAAATAGTTACAGTGAGAGACAAAGTTGAAATTGTTTTATGATGGAAACTTAAGGACATACTTTTTTTATGCTTCTGCTTTCTACATATAATATCAGACAAGTTTTGTCAGATATGAGTGAGGACTACAGAGATACAAAGACCAGATGATTGAAATAGCTATGGTAGGTGAATCCTCAAGAAAAATAAAGTAAGAAATCCGGACAGTCCTGCTGACTCACTTGAGACTGTGCTCATAATTCTGACTGATAACAGTCAGATTGATTGTGGATATCTTCTCAAAACATTCTTTCTGCAATGAAGCATGAAGGATGGTTGGCATATTTTGTGTGTGAAATGATAAGTAGAAACATGGTCAAAGAGTTGAAGAGATTTTAATAGAGATGATTGTGATGCAAACATCTATGGAAGCTTAGTGAGAAGAAGTAGGGGCACTGTTGGTGGAGCACGGATGACAACCCCTCCCAAAACTGAATTCCTGAACTTTTTCTGTGACAGTTCATTTTTTTAATGCCAACTTTTCATAAATTAGAATCAACATAGTAGGGAGCCTCAACCAAAACTTGCCCTGCCTGCTTTAACAGATGTGGGAGGACTCACTCTGAGGGTGAGTGGCACCTTTTGTTCAGACACCCAAGATAAAAGGATGGAAATGGCAGAAGGAAGACTATTCATCTTTTGTACACTTGACCTTCCGTTTTGAGGCTGAGTCCATTAACTCCATCCTTTCTTTTGATTCCTTACTGATATCAAAACCAGCAATAAGGCTTCTGTCACTGACTAGGGACCAGTTCTCTAAGAACCAGGAGATTGACAGATTTTTAGCACCAGAGAGGGACTGCTGGAACACAGTGCTTTTGTAAGATAAGCCCATTAAAGACCACAAGACAGACTTTTAAAGCCAAAAATAAAACAAACAAAACCAAAATAAAAAACAAATAGAAACAAAACACAAAACAACACTAGTCTTTATTCCCTAACTTGCCCAAATCATACAGCACCAAGCTTTTATAAACAAAAGCCATGTTCTGGTTGACACATGTCACTGAGCAAGAATCAGAGCTATAGAGCCAAAAGGCAAGGTTACTATATTTAGGATACTTTTATTGAGGACTGTCCTAGAACTATGGCAGGTGTTAGAGCCTATGAGTGCTAAGGTCTGAAGGGTCTCTTACCAGACCCAAGGGTTCTATAGCCATGAGCCAAACTGTGAACTCATTATGGGATATGGAGTTATATCATTCCCTCAGCTCAGCAATTTAACAGAATTTCCTCTTTGCTTTACAAAGCTGAGTAGGCAGTTGAACAAAGAGAGTGCAATTCTGAAGGCTAGGAACAAAAGGGCCAATGCTACAGCAATGACCATAAACAGAGAACTTAACCACAGGAATAAGGTGGACAGGGTTTGGAACCAGTTGTCAGATTCTTGATGTATTTCTTTTCAAAGCTGTTGCTGACCATGGCTAAACTTTCTCTGATTATTCATTACTGGCTGGCATAGAAGCAACATGTTTCTCCCAGTGCTACACAGAGACCTCCTTCTTTCATAAAGAGTAGGTCCAGTCCTCTGAAATTCTGAACAGCAACCTCTGCCAAGGAGTCTACTTGGGCTTCCAGACAGGAAATAGAATTTTCCAGATGGTTTAGGTCAATGTCTAGCTGAGCACTGAGTTCCTTAAGGTATTTATGCCCATGACTAGAGCTGAGGTTCCAACTGCTAGGGAACCTTTAATGCTCATACCAATAGAAAAATGAGATTGGGGATGGCTCATCACACATTGGGAATCCAAGAATTTAGATTTAGATGGGTCCTGTCCTCTTCTCCATTATAGACAACACCTGTTGCATGATGGGACATGAGGATGCAAAGAAGCAAGATCTCCTTCACTGTAAACCATTCAGAAGATGCACACTTGGATAATCCCTTAGTTCAAGGAAGCCATGTAGTCTCTGGGGCCTGGAAAAATACTAAACTGTGTTTGCTGTAGTTAACCTGCTTTGTATGGCTACAAGAATCTGCACAAGGGGAATAACCCAGTGAGTATCTTAGTGACATTAAGCAGGCACCCTTTTCTTGGAGGTCCCCCAGAGTGAAATTAGGTTGGTCCCATTTGCAGTTGTCAGAATAGGAAGTGAAGTTTATTGTTTGATTAATTCTAATACTGACAGTGTATTGGAGCTGGGGATCCAGGCATAGTGAATAGTCTTTACCTGTGTCCAGGTGGGAATAATTTAAAAAAAAATCTACTCCTTCTAGCATCCTGAATACTAAGGGAATTGCTTCTGATACTTTAATCTTTAATTTTAATCTCTCATCCTGTGGCTGGCAAAGGAATTCCTGGGGAAGTTGGAGTTTGGGAGCTTGCTACATTACAAGGCTTATATCCCAGGAGTACCAAGATGGTCCAATTTGGGCCAATGGGCTTGATGACCTTAGGTAGGTTTCTTTTGGATAGTAAATTCTCTGCCTGAGTCTCAACATTTACATATAGCCTGCTTTCCCAGGTATTACCAGCACTTAATAACAACATTCAATTTCCTCCCAAGCCCTAGCCTTTACATATATAGGATTGCATGCCCCACGACCACAGGTGGGTTGTGATGGTTTCCTTTCTAGGGCTATGAGGGAGTCAGTGTACTCCCTGGAGAAATTGATTTTGGAACTTCATTGAGCACAATGTGTGCCTGGCTGTTAGCAGCTTAGGAGACTACCAGGAGAGCAGGCATAGTATTGAGTAGATCAGAACCTCTTTCCTTCAACAGTCCTAGGAAAAGACTCCTTTGTGGCTTAGGAGTCAACTCTTATGGAATGGTTGGGGTCCCCAGTCACAATATTTCAGATGGCTTGAATGTTCTAGGAGTTTAAAGATGGGGCCTTCACTGTGCCACTCAACTGCAAAGCGGGGCTAAACAATTTCGCAGCAGGTCCAGAGTTTTCAGGATATGGACGCCATATCTATCCATGTCCATAAAACCCTACCATGTGCTTTAACATATACTTCTATGGTGTCTTAAGTCTTTTCACCCCCTTTCCCATTTTAGATCTGTTTCCCCAACTAAAAGAATGGAGAGAGAGGTGAGAGGGTGCGCCAGAGAACCAGACAGCTTCTGGGACAGGCAAGCACAGAGCCGCTGAGGCAGCACCCTTGGCGGGCCGCAGATAACCAGAGGACAGGTGTCCGCCTGGCTTGGGAGGCGGCCTCAGCCTCAGCAGCAGCGGTCGCCATCTTGATTCCGGGACTCCCTGGAACTTAGGAATTTAGTCTGCACAGGTGAGAGTCTGCACCACAGAAGCTGACAGCTTCTGGGAACTGCCAAAGCAACACAGCTTCTGAGAAAGGCCCTGTTTTGGGCCTTCTTCTTCGGCCAGGAGGAGGTCCAAAAACAAGATATCTGCGCACCTTCCCTGTAAGAGAGCTTGCCAGCAGAGAGTGCTCTGAGCACTGAAACTCAGAGGAGAGAATCTGTCTCCCAGGTCTGCTGATAGACGGTAACAGAATCACCAGAAGAACAATCTCTAAACAGAGTCAACTATAACTACTAACTCCAGAGATTACCAGATGGCGAAAGGTAAACGTAGGAATCTTACTAACAGGAACCAAGACCACTCACCATCATCAGAACCCAGCACTCCCACTTCGTCCAGTCCAGGACACCCCAACACACCTGAAAACCTAGACCTAGATTTAAAAGCATATCTCATGATGATGGTAGAGGACATCAAGAAGGACTTTAATAAATCACTTAAAGAAATACAGGAGAACACTGCTAAAGAGTTACAAGTCCTTAGAGAAAAACAGGAAAACACAATCAAACAGGTAGAAGTCCTTACAGAAAAAGAGGAAAAAACATACAAACAGGTGATGGAAATGAACAAAACCATACTAGACCTAAAAACGGAAGTAGACACAATAAAGAAAACTCAAAGTGAAGCAACACTGGAGATAGAAACTCTAGGAAAGAAATCTGGAACCATAGATTTGAGCATCAGCAACAGAATACAAGAGAAGGAAGAGAGAATCTCAGGTGCAGAAGATTCCATAGAGAACATCGGCACAACAATCAAAGAAAATGGAAAATACAAAAAGATCCTAACTCAAAATATCCAGGAAATCCAGGACACAATGAGAAGACCAAACCTACGGATAATAGGAGTGGATGAGAATGAAGATTTTCAACTCAAAGGACCAGCAAACATCTTCAACAAAATTATTGAAGAAAACTTCCCAAATCTAAAGAAAGAGACGCCTATGAACATACAAGAAGCCTACAGAACTCCAAATAGACTGGACCAGAAAAGAAATTCCTCCCGACACATAATAATCAGAACAACAAATGCACTAAATAAAGATAGAATACTAAAAGCAGTAAGGGAAAAAGGTCAAGTAACATATAAAGGCAAGCCTATCAGAATTACACCAGATTTTTCACCAGAGACTATGAAAGCCAGAAGAGCATGGACAGATGTTATACAGACACTAAGAGAACACAAATTCCAGCCCAGGCTACTATACCCAGACAAACTCTCAATTACCATAGATGGAGAAACCAAAGTATTCCACGACAAAACCAAATTCACACATTATCTCTCCACGAATCCAGCCCTTCAAAGGATAATAACAGAAAAAAACAATACAAGAACGGGAACAACACCCTAGAAAAAAACAGGAAGGTAATCCCTCAACAAACCTTAAAGAAGACAGCCACAAGAACAGAATGCCAACTTTAACAACAAAAATAACAGGAAGCAACAATTACTTTTCCTTAATATCTCTTAACATCAATGGTCTCAACTCCCCAATAAAAAGACATAGACTAACAAACTGGCTACACAAACAAGACCCAACATTTTGCTGCTTACAGGAAACACATCTCAGAGAAAAAGATAGACACTACCTCAGAATGAAAGGCTGGAAAACAATTTTCCAAGCAAATGATATGAAGAAACAAGCTGGAGTAGCCATCCTAATATCTGATAAGATTGACTTCCAACCCAAAGTCATCAAAAAAGACAAGGAGGGGCACTTCGTTCTCATCAAAGGTAAAATCCTCCAAGAGGAACTCTCAATTCTGAATATCTATGCTCCAAATACAAGGGCAGCCACATTCATTAAAGAAACTTTAGTAAAGCTCAAAGCACACATTGCACCTCACACAATAATAGTGGGAGACTTCAACACACTACATTCATCAATGGACAGATCATGGAAACAGAAACTAAACAGGGACACACTGAAACTAACAGAAGTGATGAAACAAATGGATCTGACAGATATCTACAGAACATTTTATCCTAAAACAAAAGGATATACCTTCTTCTCAGCACCTCATGGTACCTTCTCCAAAATTGACCAAATAATAGGTCACAAAACAGGCCTCAACAGATTCAAAACTATTGAAATTGTCCCATGTATCCTATCAGATCACCACGCACTAAGGCTGATCTTCAATAACAAAAAAAAATAATAGAAAGTCAACACTCACGTGGAAACTGAACAACACTCTTCTCAATGATACCTTGGTCAAGGAAGGAATAAAGAAAGAAATTAAAGACTTTTTAGAGTTTAATGAAAATGAAGCCACAACGTACCCAAACCTTTGGGACACAATGAAAGCATTTCTTAGAGGGAAACTCATAGCTCTGAGTGCCTCCAAGAAGAAACGGGAGAGAGCACATACTAGCAGCTTGACAACACATCTAAAAGCTCTAGAAAAAAGGAAGTAAATTCACCCAAGAGGAGTAGACAGGAAATAATCAAACTCAGGGGTGAAATCAACCAAGTGGAAACAAGAAGAACTATTCAAAGAATTAACCAAACGAGGAGTTGGTTCTTTGAGAAAATCAACAAGATAGATAAACCATTAGCTAGACTCACTAGAGGGCACAGGGTCAAAATCCTAATTAACAAAATCAGAACTGAAAAGGGAGACATAACAACAGATCCTGAAGAAATCCAAAACACCATCAGATCCTTCTACAAAAGGCTATACTCAACAAAACTGGAAAACCTGGTCGAAATGGACAAATTTCTGGACAGATACCAGGTACCAAAGTTGAATCAGGATCAAGTTGACCTTCTAAACAGTCCCATATCCCCTAAAGAAATAGAAGCAGTTATAAATAATCTCCCAGCCAAAAAAAGCCCAGGACCAGACGGGTTTAGTGCAGAGTTCTATCAGACCTTCAAAGAAGATCTAATTCCAGTTCTGCACAAACATTTTCACAAGATAGAAGTAGAAGGTACTCTACCCAACTCATTTTATGAAGCCACTATTACTCTGATACCTAAACCACAGAAAGGTCCAACAAAGATAGAGAACTTCAGACCAATTTCTCTTATGAATATCGATGCAAAAATCCTCAATAAAATTCTCGCTAACCGAATCCAAGAACACATTAAAGCAATCATCCATCCTGACCAAGTAGGTTTTATTCCAGGGATGCAGGGATGGTTTAATATACGAAAATCCATCAATGTAATCCATTATATAAACAAACTCAAAGACAAAAACCACATGATCATCTCATTAGATGCAGAAAAAGCATTTGAGAACATCCAACACCCATTCATGATAAAAGTTCTGGAAAGATCAGGAATTCAAGGCCCATACCTAAACATGATAAAAGCAATCTACAGCAAACCAGTAGCCAACATCAAAGTAAATGGAGAGAAGCTGGAAGCAATCCCACTAAAATCAAGGACTAGACAAGGCTGCCCACTTTCTCCCTACCTTTTCAATATAGTACTTGAAGTATTAGCCAGAGCAATTCGACAACAAAAGGAGATCAAGGGGATACAAATTGGAAAAGAGGAAGTCAAAATATCACTTTTTGCAGATGATATGATAGTATATATAAGTGACCCCAAAAATTCCACCAGAGAACTCCTAAACCTGATAAACAGCTTCGGTGAAGTAGCTGGATATAAAATAAACTCAAACAAGTCAATGGCCTTTCTCTATACAAAGAATAAACAGGCTGAGAAAGAAATTAGGGAAACAACACCCTTCTCAATAGTCACAAATAATATAAAATATCTCGGCATGACTCTAACTAAGGAAGTGAAAGATCTGTATGATAAAAACTTCAAGTCTCTGAAGAAAGAAATTAAAGAAGATCTCAGAAGATGGAAGGATCTCCCATGCTCATGGATTGGCAGGATCAACATTGTAAAAATGGCTATCTTGTCAAAAGCAATCTACAGATTCAATGCAATCCCCATCAAAATTCCAACTCAATTCTTCAACGAATTAGAAGGAGCAATTTGCAAATTCATCTGGAATAACAAAAAATCTAGGATAGCAAAAACTCTTCTCAAGGATAAAAGAACCTCTGGTGGAATCACCATGCCTGACCTAAAGCTTTACTACAGAGCAATTGTGATAAAAACTGCATGGTACTGGTATAGAGTCAGACAAGTAGACCAATGGAATAGAATTGAAGACCCAGAAATGAACCCACACACCTATGGTCACTTGATCTTCGACAAGGGAGCTAAAACCATCCAGTGGAAGAAAGACAGCATTTTCAACAATTGGTGTTGTCACAACTGGTTGTTATCATGTAGAAGAATGCGAATCGATCCATACTTATCTCCTTGTACTAAGGTCAAATCTAAGTGGATCAAGGAACTTCACTTAAAACCAGAGACACTGAAACTTATAGAGGAGAAAGTGGGGAAAAGCCTTGAAGATATGGGCACAGGGGAAAATTTCCTGAACAGAACAGCAATGGCTTGTGCTGTAAGATTGAGAATTGACAAATGGGACCTAATGAAACTCCAAAGTTTCTGCAAGGCAAAAGACACCGTCAATAAGACAAAAAGACCACCAACAGATTGGGAAAGGATCTTTACCTATCCTAAATCAGATAGGGGACTAATATCCAACATATATAAAGAACTCAAGAAGGTGGACTTCAGAAAATCAAATAACCCCATTAAAAAATGGGGCTCAGAACTTAACAAAGAATTCTCACCTGAGGAATACCGAATGGCAGAGAAGCACCTGAAAAAATGTTCAACATCCTTAATCATCAGGGAAATGCAAATCAAAACAACCCTGAGATTCCACCTCACACCAGTCAGAATGGCTAAGATCAAAAATTCAGGTGACAGCAGATGCTGGCGTGGATGTGGAGAAAGAGGAACACTCCTCCATTGTTGGTGGGACTGCAGGCTTGTACAACCACTCTGGAAATCAGTCTGGCGGTTCCTCAGAAAATTGGACATAGTACTAGCGGAGGATCCAGCAATACCTCTCCTGGGCATATATCCAGAAGATACCCCAACTGGTAAGAAGGACACATGCTCCACTATGTTCATAGCAGCTTTATTTATAATAGCCAGAAGCTGGAAAGAACCCAGATGCCCCTCAACAGAGGAATGGATACAGAAATTTTGGTACATCTACACAATGGAGTACTACTCAGCTATTAAAAAGAATGAATTTGTGAAATTCCTAGCCAAATGGATGGACCTGGAGGGCATCATCCTGAGTGAGGTAACACATTCACAAAGGAACTCACACAATATGTACTCACTGATAAGTGGATATTAGCCCAAAACCTAGGATACCCAAAATATAAGATAAAATTTCCTAAACACATGAAACTCAAGAAAAATGAAGACTGAAGTGTGGACACTATGCCCCTCCTTAGAAGTGGGAACAAAACACCCTTGGAAGGAATTTCAGAGACAAAGTTTGGAGCTGAGATGAAAGGATGGACCATGTAGAGACTGCCATATCCAGGGATCCACCCCATAATCAGCATCCAAACACTACACCATTGCATACACTAGCAAGATTTTATCGAAAGGACCCAGATGTAGCTGTCTCTTGTGAGACTATGCCGGGGTCTAGCAAACACAGAAGTGGATGCTCACAGTCAGCTATTGGATGGATCACAGGGCCCCCAATGGAGGAGCTAGAGAAAGTACCCAAGGAGCTAAAGGGATCTGCAACCCTATAGGTGGAACAACATTATGAACTAACCAGTACCCCAGAGCTCTTGACTCCAGCTGCATATGTATCAAAAGATGGCCTAGTCGGCCATCCTGGAAAGAGAGGCCCATTGGACACGCAAAATTTATATGCCCCAGTATAGGGGAACGCCAGGGCCAAAAAGGGGGAGTGGGTGGTTAGGGGAGTGGTGGTGGGTGGGTATGGGGGACTTTTGGTATAGCATTGGAAATGTAAATGAGCTAAATACCTAATAAAAAATTAAAAAAAAAAAACAATGGAGAGAAATACACAGCAAGATACACAAACAGGCAAACAGCAAAGGCAGCCAGAAGTGGCCACATAGAGACTTATACCAGGTGGCATCTCATATGGATCCCTGACACCAGATTTATGGCTGTGTCCAGTCTTAAGTGTCTTCTTCATAAGGTGTCATAAAAAGTCACCTCCAAAGGTGACAGATTCTGGTGACATTTTTAGTTTCCTGTTTTAGGATGGAAGCATCAGGAACCTCTGGGGTGGTAGGACAAGAGGGGAAAAAAGTTGTAGGGAATTACAATATCTCAAGATGTCCATACCCTAGGAAATTCCCTTTTTCTATGCTCTATTACAAGAAGGGATTCAAGATCCCCAGTATCCTGGTATCTTAGTCTTTGAAGAACTTGCTGGGGTCCAAAAAATGTGAGGTAAGTCCACAAAAGACCACCACATGGACAATATTAAAGAATATAAGAAACTTTATTGCTAACAAGTAGCTTCACAGAGAATTTGCACAAATCACATAGGTCTTTCTTTTTTATGCACAAACTAGATTCTGATTGCTGCACTCCTATAAGCAAGAAGCAGAACTACAGTAGCCAAAAAGCAAAAATACTTTAACAGATTTTCCTGGAACTTTCCTGGAACTTGGCAGGTGTTGAGGTCTGCATGTTGGTTTCTAAGGTCAGAATGGTGCCTCTAATGTATCCATCATGGTAATGTATGGGGTCTTGTTACACAGCCTTGGGAACTGAGCAACTACTAGGTTGTCAGCCTCTCCAATGTGAAGCAGCCAGCTGCAGAGCCATCCAGCCTCAATGATTGACTGACTTCAGAGCTTTCAGGTGTAAAACAACTGTTACTATCTTAACATAACTGATTTAATGAATTCTCTGTATCTCTATCTATCTATCTATCTATCTATCTATCTATCTATCTATCTATCTATCTATCTATGTGTTTGTGAAAGAGAGGGGGGATGGGAGACAGGGGAGAGTGAGAGAAAGAAAAGGACACAAACAAAACAAACAAAATGTTAAGTATCAAAGAAACCAGGCCAAATGATTAAGATGCCTTACATAACACACCACAGAGGACTCTTGCTGCCAGTCTCCTCAGTCCTCACTCACTGAGACCTATTATGTTACAGAGATATCCAGACTAGCATACCCTGTCCACTACCCTCAATCTGCCTGAGCTTCATTTTTTTTTTTTTTTTTTTTTTACCTAAGTCTCCTTTCCCTATATAACTCAACTATTTCAACTACATGCCCTTTTGGTTTTCTTGGTGTTCTTGGTCTCCTAGCTCTTGACTCCTCTCTTGCTCCTTCTCTTTTCTCCCCCATCCCCTTCGTCAGTTGATCTGGTTCATTCTATACACTTGCAGGCTTCTCTGACTGTTTTCTTTTTCACTAAACCTGCTCAACCATACCTAGGACTGTCATGTTCTCATTTTTCTTCATTCACAAACAAACATGCTTTCCAATTAAAATCTGAAATGGCTACAGTAGGAAACCACAGTGTTTCATACTGCCCTAACACCATATGGATTGAGTTTGGTTTTTATTACAAAGACTGTGGGAGCCTTCATCTCCTCTCTCCTCCCACCCCATCTACCCCAGTGTCCTTGACCAGAAGCCAGAGTTTGCTGTGTACATTAAAGTATAGTTGAAATGTTCTGCTCGCTTTCCTACAAAAACCAGAGCTTGTCTTTAGGAATGTGTGTGAAATAACCTCCCACATACACACATATTCATAACATGGTCCAAAAAATCTCTGTCATTGTATATACCCTCAGCTAACAAAACAGCAAAGCCTTGTATGCAGTTCACTTTCATAGGACAAAAATTGCTAGGACTTTCCATTTGGGAGGATGTGGTCTTGTTGTTGTAGAGACGGCTCAGGGGAACTGGAGAATATGGGAGCTGAGGACATGAGAACGTGAGAAGAAACTTCCAAGGATGCGGGCCAGAGCTGGGATGTATGAGGCTTTGGCCTTACTTCATGCACAGCTGTGTTATAAATGGTGGATCATCATTTCCTGGATCATATTCAGTTTAGGTCTCAGGACAGCCAAGGTGAATACAACTAATGTTACCTTCAGCTTGCTCTTCTCCAGGATGTGGATTTGGAAGGATCTGGAAACTGTTGAAATCTGCCTTTAGAGCTGCAAGAATTCCAGTTCCTGTCAGTATGATGTTTATTTTGTGTCACCTACCTTCCAGTTTTCTATCATATGGGGGAGGTAGGTCCCTCTTCAACTTTACTGATCTAACTTTACCTTTCTCTCTCTTTGTCTTTTTCCTGCATCGTAAGATTTATTTTTTTTTGGGGGGGGGGCGGGTTATGCCACCTGGAACTTTTTTCTAACTCATAGAAATGGAAATGTGGTTTTGACCCAGAACATTTACCCATTCACTTCCAACCATCAACAGATAATGGACTTCATGTTTGGATAAAATGCCTGAGTAAGTAAGTAGTGGTCAGTTTTTGCATTGCCAAGGAAAAAAACACATATTCTTATCACATTGGGCAGCTGTGTTTGAAATTAGCAAATGCCATTGGTTTCTGCTCCGTATTCAGGATACAAGATATTGATGTTATAACTCCAAAGAAATTATTTTACATTTCTACTCAGGATGGAGTCATAACTGCAGAGATGGAGTACAAATCAGAAATGGAGAAGCTGAAGAATTAAAAAACAAACCAAAAACTTAATTTTGCAGTTTAGTTGAAAGAAGAAAGAATTTATCTTATCTCAGTAGGCTGCCTTTCTCCCAAGGAAATCACAGTTCTCATTCTCATTCATATTG
Organism: Mus musculus; assembly: GCF_000001635.26. Taxonomy (NCBI): domain Eukaryota; kingdom Metazoa; phylum Chordata; class Mammalia; order Rodentia; family Muridae; genus Mus; species Mus musculus. The sequence continues at coordinate 76,197,313 of NC_000074.6, read as the reverse complement.
TGGTGGGAAAGGCATTGAGGGAAACTCTATTGAAAAGGAAATAGCCATTTCTTTCCAATGCAATTCTCACATCATGGGGCCTAAGTAGTCAGAGATCAGCAGCTAATGGATAGGGTGAACTTCCATTGTTACTAGAACATGTTCTAAATAAAATAGGTTTGAAACATATACTAGTTGTTGAACATTTGAGGTTTAATGTCTAGTCTAAATGAAAGGGATGGATCACTCAAGGGATTCTGGAAAAAATACCAAGTCAAGCATGTTGAACTCCTAACTTCTTCCTGCTCTCAGTATATTTCCTTAAAAAACAGACACTCTAGCCAGAAATCCATCCCTTTAAAGAAGCCTTTGACCATGCTATTAAACACCATTTTAAAATGTGGTGAATTTAAGCTTCATATATGTAATATGATAAAAAGAAAACCCATAAAATTCTTGGCAATCTCACCTGAAACAGCAAGTGTACCCAGCACCCTTCCCATCGTGGATATTGACAGTGACAATGTGTCAATCTGGGTTCATTCTTGTAGCATTCCTTTAGAGAGGGGCACTGAAGAAAGCAGAGCCCTGCTAGTTGCTTGCACCAGCAGATCCCTGACAGAAATGCTCTGAGAATATCTGATTTGCTATCTAAGGGCCCTAGGGTATGACACCAGCAATTGTTTTTGAGCCACATCAAAAGCTATATCCAACCCCATCAGTGTTTATTAGACATAAATAAAAATCTCTTCCCGAAGTAGAACTTTCTGGGGTTTTTGGAGACCCGGTTGTGTCATCTGAAGCTGTCTTATGAGCGGATGTTTTGCTGAAGCAGACATGTGAGAGGAGGTTTTGCAGGAACAGGCACATGGTGTTTTTCTGGAATCTGTCTTGTGAGAGTCCATGCTTTGAAAGCAGATACTTGAGAGGATGTGTGGCATTTAGAAAGAATATAAACATCACAGACTGTGAGAGGATGCTCTTGCATTGGTTTGCCTTGCAATGCATTGCTGGTTTTGCTGATCTTCACTTGTCATGACTATGTAGAGAAAAACACACCTCATGGTATTCTGGCTGTTTTATGCCGCTACCACAGACTTGTGCTTATTCTGCAGGGCCTGGCTGTTTCTACTGGATCATGCAGTCACTATTGATTCACACTGGGTGACACTGTTGAACTAGACAGGTGGTATCCTGATGCTACTGAACTGGACTGCTGATCTGACAACTAAGATTGGAATCACCTCAAAGAACTATTTCTAAACAGGTCCATAACCCCTGTTTCCTATTAACTTTTCTTTCACTCTACCTCTAGTAGGTGGGTTAGAAGGGATGTTGAAGTGTTTAAGAACCCTTATTAAAGAAGGTTTTGAAAAATGATAGCCTACACCCTCCCAACTGAAGTTCTCCAGTGGACAACTAAGAATGCAGAAAAGGAGAGTGAGACATAGGAGATGAATATACTCTGAAAGGAAAGGTCTTTTTATGGCCTAGTTATCAGGAAGAGCTCTGCATGACAAGAGAAGGGAAATACCTAATGATGGTTTCCTGAACTACGAAACAGACTGTGCATATGTAAAGCATATCTACATGAATATATGCAGTTTATGACTATAAAGTGAAGTTTAAATTTCTTCAATGTAATAAACGAGATGTACAAATAATAAACTATTTGCGTTCTGATAGTGGCTTGAGAGTTAAAATTGAAGCAAATGGGAGATTGCATAGAATAGTTCCATAGCCATTTTAAAACTGATCAAATTTACCCTTTGATTTTTACTAAATGAAGTTGGAGGTGAAATTCATTTCAGATATTTGGGCCTCAGACTAATGACTTTCCAAAAGTACCTGAAAACTTGGGTTTACCCCAACCCTTCTATGTTCTATTACCCTCCAATTGTCTTTTATTCTGAAAGTACTATGGCTGCCGATTTTCTTTTCTTTTTCATGAAGTTATTGTATGATTTTTGGAGACATGTCTTGCTATATATTCTGGGTGGCCTGGTACTGTTGGGTAGATAAGGTTGGCCTCTAATTAAGGGCACTCCTTCTCTCTCAGCCTCCCCAGTGCTGGAATTACAGACACATACTGCTATACACGCTATTTTGTAAATCTAGATTCAGAAAAAGTAATTGTGCCAGCAATAAGACAAAGACACATGCTACAAACTCTGACAACCCAAACATCGTCTCCTGGACCTGAGTGGAGGAAGGTGAGACCCAATCCTGCAAGTTGTCCTTGGAGATCCACACATACCATGGTGCCCACATGCCCACACTTGTACACAGATACACACACACACACACACACACACACACACACACACACACAAAGACAGAGACAGGGAGACAGAGACAGGGAGACAGAGACAGAGAATGGGAGGAGAGGCCCTTGGTCTTGTGAAGATCATGTGCCCCACTACAGGGCCTGGAAGCAGGAGTGGGTGGGTTGGGGAGCAGGGTCGGGGGAGGGCATAGGGGCCTTTGGGGATAGCATTTGAAATGTAAATAAAGAAAATATCTAATAAAAAGTAAAAAAATTGAATAAATAATGTTCGAATACTTTCACATAAAAAATGTCAGTAGAAATTAATTTCTTTTGAATTTTCATCCACTTCAATTATTCTAACTGAACATGGTCTTTTTAAGTCTGAAATAATCATAGGTCTCAAATTTAGTTTTTCTAAACTCTATCATCCTTTTTTACTCTATTCTCCCTCTCCCTCTTCCTCTTCTTCTCCCTCTCCCTCTCCTCCCTCTGCCTTTCCTTCTCTCTCCCTTCCCTCATCCCTGTGTTTGTGTTTATTTTCCCTTTTCTTCTTTTATTTCTAATTTTCATTTGTTATCTTTATCTGGTCCATCAGTGCGTATGTCCTGGGTTAATTAGCTTTCTGTAACCTGAGTTAATTTAATTATAAAGGCAAATAATCTATTTTGTCTTAGTTTTAGAGGCTCCAGTCCCTAGCCATGTTTCTGTATCTGACAGTGATACTAATGGCAACAGTGGGGAGCTTGATCTATAATAATCCCTTAGTATCATGAACCAGGATGAAAGAAGAGAGAGTGCAGGTACCAGGGTCCCGATTTTCCCCACTTAAGGGCATGTCTCCAATGCCCTCAAGACCTTCCAAAGGATCGTTACAGCCCACCTCTATCTAACAGGTTCCAGGAATTTTAAACAGTCACAACATGGGGACTAAGCCTTGAACAACAATGAACCTTTAGAGATACTTATCCAAATCATAACAGGTTCATTGTAATCATTTCCAATAAAATTACTTTTAACCATAATTCCGATCAAAGTGTTACCGTGTTAGAAAAGCAAGAATAGCATTATGATATATAAACAAGGATGCATAAGTAGTAAGGGTAAATTTGTCAGTCATTGATGAGTGGCCTAATGAGTCTTTTAAAAGCTGAATTAAACACTGCAATTGTTAATAACTCCCTTGATGGATCACAGCAAAGCATGACTCCACCAAGCAGCTACATACCCACTCTCAGCAGCACAGCATTTATCTTAAGGTCTTTGCCCTCATTGTCAAATCTATTTGAAGAATTGAATTTATTTAAATTTCAACACTTTTCCATTTTACATATTTTCTTTCCTTGGAGCATGAAAGTACCTAGTGTCTCACGTAAACATGCTAAGGAACCAAGGAAGCTTTTTCTCATCAAGGGATTCTACTGGAAAAAAATAAGGTTTTTCATGGCTGATGATTCACTCCTTGGCCATGTTACTGCAAGAGTTGAAAATATATTTCTTAACCTTAATTTCTTAATGTTAGTTTATGAAATACACAATTTAGGATAACTAAATATGTCTTCAGTCTTCCTCTGTGTCCCAGGAAAGAAAGAAATGCAAGGTCATGACATCTAGTCAAGGAATGGGATTAACCCATGACAGAAAAATGAGTGTCACAAACACAATTAATATGGATTATCTTTGCACTGGGTTCTCAGTGAGAGAATGACTTGAGGTTTACCCATGTTTTCCTTGGCATAGAGCTCAGGCATTTTAGAACCATAATGATTTTACTTTGATTAAATGAAAATTGTTACCAATATTAAGCATTTTAAATAGTCACAGTCAACATGGATAAATTGGGACATTTAATTTTTGTTCTTAGTAATTACTTATAAGATTGTGAAAGCAAAAACTGGGCTTTATTTAAATGTCAGTGAATCCTTTGTACAGCATGAATGATTGGGCCAGTATTGACTTAAAATTTCATTAGTAAAATCTATCTTTCCCTTGTGGTAGTGTTGAAAACCATTTCCTGTTTGTTCATGAAGTTTCTTTCTTTTTTTTTAATGTTAATTTTTTATTAGATATTTTCTTCATTTACATTTCAAATGTTATCCCCTTTCCTAGTTTCCTCTCCAAGAGTCCCCTATACCCTTCCCCCTCCCTGCTCTCCAACCCACCCACTCCCACTTCCTGGCCCTGGTATTCCCCTGTACTGGGGCATATAATCTTCACAAGACCAAGGGCCTCTTCTCCCATTGATGGTTGACTAGGCCATTCTCTGCTACATATGAAGCTAGAGACATGAGCTCTGGAGATGCTGGCTAGTTCATATAGTTGTTCCTCTTATAGGGTTGCAGAACCCTTCAGCTCCTTGGGAACTTTCTCTAGCTCCTTCCTTGGTGGCCCTGTGTTCCATCCAATAGATGACTGTGAGCATCCACTTTTGTATTTGCCAGGCACTGGAATAGACTCACAAGAAATAGCTATATCAGGGTCCTGTCAGCAAAATCTTGTTGGCATATGCAAAAGTATCTGGGTTTGGTGGTTGTTTATGGGATGGATCCCCGGGTGGGGCAGTCTCTTGATGGTTCTACCTTCCATCTCAGCTCTGAACTTTGTCTCTAACTCCCTCCATGGGTATTTTGTTCCCCATTCTAAGAAGAAATGAAGTATCCACACTTTGGTCTTCCTTCTTCTTGAATTTCATATGTTTTGAAAATTGTATCTTGGGTATTCTAAGTTTCTGGGCTAATATCCACTTATCAGTGAGTGCATATTATGTGTATTCTTTTGTGATTGGGTTACCTCACTCAGGATGATATCCTCCAGATCCATCCATTGGAAGCTTATGTGAAGGAAAAGATGTTATAATGTGAATTTTATGAAAATCAAGGCTTGCAACAAAGAGACAGACCTTGTAATGGTCAGAGCAGGGGTGAGGTGATGAGGAAATTCTGACTTCTGCTTCTAGGCCAATTCTGTATGATGTGAGGCCTCCTGGTTTCAGAACTCAGAGTCTGCATTAGTTCCTGAGGATCTCAACATGGCATATGTCCATCAAGGTTCACTACAAGTCAGTGCGCATTTTCCCAATCTCTGATCCTTATAAAACAGTTTAAGTCATTAAAATCAGCAAGTTAAGTTTTTAAGAATTACTGGATTTCCAGGAAGCCTTTCTAATGAATTTTTCTGAGAAAACAAGATTAAACACACAAATATGCATCTTTTCTGTTTGGAACTATAGATCTCAAGAGGCAGAGTACCTTTTAATTTGGCATAGCTCCATTTCCTGGTTCTCTGTATCAATCATCCCAAAGCAGTGACCCTTTCTGAACCAGCAGTCACGTGGCTGAATCTATTTGAAAATACTTTGTTCTGGTTTTTGTGTCAAGTCAGGAGAAAATTGGGGGAAAAACACTACCCTTTTGGTTAAGCATCACAAGTGTAACTTGTATTTAGGTCAATGCTCTTTGCTAACTAATCTGGAGAGTGCTCAAGAGTTCTTTTTTTGTTTGATTAATGAGAATATGGAAGGGAATTGTGACAGAAATATGATTTTGTTTGTGAGATTACAACCTGGGAATATGCAAACATTTACCACAGCAAAACGTAACAGTCAATATTTACAAATGCATGTCCATTGTTGAGGAGAAAGAGAAATGTGTGGATTGACAGATTCCAAACCCCTTAATATGATCCATTCAATGTCTCTACTGACTAACCAATGTGTGGTGGTACTCTCTACCAATCCTAGAATCTAGTCCACTGATATGGAAAGAGTGAGCATGCATGTTCAAGGTCCGCCTAGGTTACACAGTAAGGTCCTATTCCTTTTCTTCTTCCTTTGTGCCCTTAAGAAACATTCTAAGCCAAGCATCATATTGTTTCATGCACAGGAACCACTCACTCTCAACATATTAGTGACTAGAAAGGGATTTGCAATTTATGTAGAAAACAAGTACATTTTTACTTTTACTAATTATTCTATAACTGAAATCTCCACATTTTCTTCAGGTTTGAAGGAAAGGAAGCAGCCACATTAGCTTAGAGAATATGTGTTTATTACTTTTTATCCAATAGAAATCACAGTTATTAAAGTGTCTATTGGACATATCTGGAGTAGTTGTTGGACCAACTGCTAGATATTGTTTATTTCTAATGTTTTACTTTCAATAATTATTTATCACTAACATTTTCTCAACATTATGAAACTGGTTAAACTTGGTTTTCTTTGTTATGAAATATTTGATTAAAAACATTATTTTAAGTCACTATCATTTGATTTTTGCCAGTGTGCAAAAAAAAATCAGAATTTCCATGTTAAATTAATCACTGGAGTCATTAATAGAGTTATCAATATTTTTCATAAAGTTTAGTGACGAGTGCTTCCTTGGCAGATACTTTGAGACACTCCCTACTATTTTTATGAAAACACTATACTGTGAATTTTGTGGCAATGCGTTGATAAAAATAGTGTTCAGCTAACTCATTGAGCATTAACCAGATATTATATTTAAACAATATGTACCTTATATGTTTTATAATAAAGAAATCAATGTTTTCACTTGCTAACTTTATACTAACTAGTTCTCAAACTTGACAGATTCTGCATTTCTGAAATTTGTCCAGACAGATCTACAGAGTATAGTTATGAAGATGAGGATAAATCACCATTTGATTTTCTGACTTCAGTGGTAGAGATTAAATATTCCATTTCACATCCATTTTCAAAACTGAAGCCTGGTTATTAAATAGTGACTACTTGTTAAATAGTGCATGTTCTATGCACTACTTCTTCCATTCATTCCTCTCGCCTTGTTGTGAGAACCACTGTAGAATGTGATGTGAAGCAGTGCGTCTTTACTCATCTGTCAGTTGACAGGCTCCGTTCCTTGGTGCTTCTGTAATATGCAACATGTTCTTATAATGACCTTAACATTAGGAATTACTAAAGACATACTTTTAAAGTTATAAAGTGAAAAAAGCTGCATAGTTTATGGAGTTGTAGAGTAAGACTTTTTTTTTTGCTTTTGTTTTTGTTTTTTTGTAACAGTAGGATCCTAATTAGTCGTAAAAACAATCAATCAATCTCTCTCTCTCTCTCTCTCTCTCTCTCTTTCTCCCTCTCCCTCTCCCTCTCTCTTTCTCTCTCTGATTGTGTGTGTGAGAATTGCACATATGCATCTGTGTACATGTGTATTTTTACCACATCATCCACACAGGCCCCTCTTGATATCTTGCTGTATCTCCACTTTCTCTTATATCTTTCCCTGGATATTTTCATATCTAGTACTAAGAGTGGAATGAAGAACTGAAATAAGAAAGAGAAATTTATCAGAGTAATCTAAAATTCATACAAATGTTCTCATAGAGAGAAATAGTCATCAAACCTAGGTATTTCCTGTTACTAAACCACTCACAACCATAAAAGAAAATAATGCTCCTTTATATTTCTCCTTCCTCTTCTTCTTCATCCTTCCTGCCCCTGCTTTGTTTCCTTTCCTTTCCCTTTCTTTCCTCCTCCCTTTTATCTTTCATTCTCTTCTTCCTTCTTTCATTTCCTGTTTTCTTTACTCTGTCTTTCTTTTCAATTTTAGTTTCAATATATTTTTCTTTCTTTCTTTTTTAATGTTCCTGCCGCTGTATATTTTAGTGACAAAACATTTATCAGAAATCAAGAGGGAGACAGGGAAGAGCATGTGGAGACAGGGAGGGAGGGAAGGAGGGAGGGATGGACAGAGGGAGGGAGGGAGGGAGGGAGGGAGTGAGGGAGGGAGGGAAAGAGGGAATATGTTTGCTGTCATGTTGCCTTATATTGCTTATATTGCCTATATATTCTGAGGGTGAGGACAGTCATCTAACAAAGGTTGAAATTAATAATAAACTTAAACACAAAAATACATTAGACCATGATAACACTGAAAAGAAAATATGAATGAAGGTCTGTGTGTAGCTCAGTATCACAGCATGCACAAGGCACTGGGTTCATTCCCCAGTAGAGACAATAAAAATCAGAAGGATAACAAAAGTAATCACTGGGCAGATGAAAGAAATTTAAAGTGCTAGGTAAGGGAAGTCTTCACTGATAATTTTTATAACATTTCCAATAACACCTGGAGGAAAGATTGGACTGGCTTTCAGTCTATGGTCAGTAAGACATGACATTCTGGAAAAATGGACATTCTGCCGTCTTTTTATGCAGCCATATTACAGTGGTGCAAGTTCCATAAAAATGGCACATATTTAATACATACAGCTTGATGAGTGCTGAGATAAGTGAACACCTGAATAAGCACATAGTCTTCATCGCAGTCAACGCCATAGACATCCACCAGCTCCTAAAGTTCCCTCTTGACCTCAATGATGGTGATGATTATAGAATTATGATGACATTCATGTGTATATGTGATGCAGTCATCAAACAGGAAGGCCAGCATGATGGCAAGAATCAGAAAGAAGGGCAATCTCACAAGTTATTAAGAGTATTGTCTTTGCTTTCACAGAAGGAAAGAATGCACAATATGAGCAGAAGAGTGGCCTGTTTTGACTTCCATCTGAAACAATAACTGATTATTACAATAATACCAGACTTCACAAGTTAGTTGGACTGGGGTAAAGAAACCGAAGAACCAGTTGAAGGCATCTGTTAGTGCTGGTGGGAGGAGATAGCACCTTACACCCAGAGGTAGCAACTGTAAGTGAAAATAGCTGAGTCCTTAATTTCGTTTTTTAGGTAGACCAATGGAGTTAGATTTATAGGTAGACCAATGGAGTTAGTTTCTTAGGTAGACCAATGGAGTTAGTGGGTGGTTTGATATGAGTTATAAGAGAAAGAAAATAAAAGAACAGTAATAGAAGACATGGGGGTAAATGAAGTTGTTATAATGAATAGAGACCCAACTTTATGAAGTTGCCATGAATTCAAGTTTGGGAACTAGTAGATTCAAATAATGAAGCTATTAATTTAGAGCTATGTCTTAACACACCCAAGGAGAGTTGTGCAATAGGATGTGAGATATATGACTACAAGTTTATATTTGATTTCATAGAGAGAACTGCCTGAGGGATGTGAATTTGGGTGTCGTCAATATCTAGACAGCAGCTGATGACATAGGTGTTTTGGGGTTAGCTAGGAGAAAGAAATATGAATAATCTATAATAAAGAATGGTAAAAGGCTAGGGCCTTGAAGAAGAGGGGAAGATATCAGAAAGAGCACTTTGGGAGGGAGGGGGGATACATGACAGGGATTGTTCCTGGGTTTTCTACCCTTTTCAATGAAGGCTGTAAGTGTTAGCAAGAATTATTTAGCCCTGGAAAAATCTTTAGGGATGACATTGCTTACTTCAAATATGTTCAAAGATGCTGAGAAGTGTACCATATGTGGCCCATTGATATTTTTCTCTTGAGTCTAGATTCAGACATGCCGGATGCAGAGAGCTAAAAATACATCATGCTGAAAAATGGACACACAGAATACTCTGTGTGTGTTTTTCACAGTTTTCTGTGACATTAAACTACGTGTGGAGGATAGCGTTCTCCTTTTCCTTGCACTTGGTATGGCTAATGCTGAATGTGTGGGGACGACAACCCTACCATGTGACAGATTGTGGTGTCACACACACAACCCTGCCTTCACTGCCGAGCTGAACAGAAGGAAAGAACAGCTAAGAAAAAAACTATTCAGCTGCAAGTAAGTAGGGTCATAAAGAGGAGATTCTATGATGAGTTATCTATGGGAACAAAAGCTTCCTTAGGCTTCTCCTTTACACACCATGGCTTCCACATGTTCAAGTGGTTTTTTTGTGTGTTTTTTTAAAGCTGTCTACACTAGAATGGTCTCAACCAGCCATATTTATAAAAGGCACCGGCTTATTGTGCTTTAAAAATAGAATCCAAAAAAGGTTAACTTTTAGATTCAGAAAACAAGATATTCTTGGGAAATATAACAATGATGCTTATAATAGCCTAGGTAAGGAGAAGAAACAAAGGGCCTGTGAGGTGGCTCAGCAGGTGTTGCTGCTGATAACATGATGTTGAATTGATAACCTGAATTCAATCCCCAGGACTCATAACAACACGGAAGGAGGTAGTGAACTCAACAAGGTTGTTCTATGATCACACACACACACACACACACACACACACACACCATGGCATATACATACACACATACATACATACATACATACATACATACATACATACGTATAGATACATATATACATCATTCTCTCTCTCTCTCTCCTTCTCTCTCTCTCTTGCCATATATACATATTTGTATATGCATGTACATGTGCATGTGTATGTGTATGTGTATGTGTATATGTATATATGGTGAGAGAGTAAATACACACATAATAAATGTAAAAAAACATTTAAAATAGAGAAAATAGGTTGGTTATATAAACCTGTTTCCAAAATTTGGAAGGCAGAAATAGTTGAAGACTCAACTTCACTGTAGGGTGTCAGTGTATGAATGAAGGGTTTCTGTTTATGTCATATCTTTAGTTTGGTTTCCTTTGAAGTGCTTCATGTAGAACAGAGTCAGGTGCTTGACCACAAGCTGCAGCCCAGGCTTTTCATTTTCTGAGGCAGTCTTGCTAGCTGGCCTACCCACATTTGAATTCACATCTGCTTGTTTTCACCTCACGCTCATGACAGGGTCTGACATGTATTCTCCTGATCTTCTCCCCTGGGGAGACAGGACACAAATCATGTTACTTCTTCAAACATATCGATGTTTGAAAGTGCACATATCAAATGTACATCGTTAGAAAGTTTTCAGATTTTTCATTTAACTAAAATGAGTTTTAAGGCAATTTAGAGCTTTTGAGTTGATGCTTTTTCTGCCTCTAACACTGTAAGTGGTATCCTAGGGACACATACGAATGTCCACTTAGGCAGAGGAAAGTGCCCTGTACTCTTTTATTCCTGTCTCCTTACTGGAGACCATGGCTGGATCTGTCTCCTCACCCTTTTCCTAGAGATACCTTTAAGTATTTGGAAATGTTTGGTTCTCCTTAGATAACATTTTCATAAAAATTCAGGACATTTAAGTAAGTGAAATTCTTCCAAAAGCTGAGTGAATACATGCTTCTCAGGCCTTGTGTCCTAGTGATGCAAGGTAGAAATATTCATATTCTCACTTATTTATGTTTGCTGTGCAGAAAATTTGTTCTAGATAGTTTGTGTGCAATGGCACTTAAATTCTAAGGCGTTGGGGTGCCAGTTGTGAGGTACAAGCTAGTGATAAACATCTCAAAGTATGTTTCAACATGAAGTTTTGAGGAATATCTCTCATTCTATTCTTGGATATTGCTCTTAATAAATATTAAATAAAATGCCCAGAAATTTGAGCTTGACTCCTCTTATGAAACCATAGTCAACAAAGAAAAGTTGAAATGCGTTCAGTTTTGCATGTTTGTGTGAGTGTGTGTTAAACAGTTTAAACTGAATACATACATATGTAAGTCACATTATATGGATAGAGAAGAATATATGTAGTAATATATATGTATATACACATATGCAAGAAATAACAATTAGTGAAAAATGAGATCATAAATCTAAAGCAGAGGTGGGAAGGGTGTATGGGAAGGTTTGGATGGAGAAAGGGAAGAGAGAAATGTTGTATTGATATTATCATCTTAAAAGTCAGTTGTTATAGGTAGCAGCTGCTGGTGAATGAAAGTTAATTTCTTCACTGGTGGGTTGGGCACCTTCCAGGAAAAGCCACACATCCAAAAAAACTTCTGTTATATTTAGTGCTATTGTCCCAATTGCAACTCAATATTATTCTGCAAGTATTAACAAATGTAATGATTGAAGAAATGGAAACATGACATAAATTAGACATAAATAAGCAAGATCTATAGTAGTGAAATACAGACTAAATATATATCAATCAATCAGAAAATGTAAAAAAGTTGTACATTATAAAATTATAAAGAATTATATAATAATAAATAACTATCCTAACTACCATTCATTGGGATGTCAGTAAAGGGCTGGCATTTCCAATCATTTGCTATATATATGCTCACTTTCCTATTTTAGCGCCCTATTGGAGTGCTAGATTTAAACTGACTGCAATTATATTCTATTTGATTTGCATAACCATGGCAAAAATGTAAAGGTCTAATAAGAATGAGTATTGGTAAAATATACTTGTATACATACTATATACACATATGAATAAGCATGGAATAAAAATCTCTTATACTGCATATAAAGAGACCCAGAAAAGGCTATGATAAAGCAGTCGTGGGATAATGGAAAATGATTCCATGTCTCTGATGATTAATAAGAGGCTACATTTATGTATTCATGGCTAACAATGTCAAATTGCTGTGAGTAGTGAAAATATACAGCAGGCAGTTGATCACTCAAAACCTTGAGAAAACCAGCTCTATATTTGATTCTAGGCAGAGACCTGCATCAGGACCTTGAGTAAGTTATGGTACTAGGGAGAGACTCTGGGGCTACTCTTGAAACATTTGCTGGAAATACATTGGAGGCTATATGAAATATAACATACTTCACAGAAGGATTTGTTTGGTGACGAGAGAACAGAAATAAGGACATTAAGGAAAAAGGAATGGAATATGCTACCGTGGAAAAGACATATAAGATTTTTAGCTTTGTGAAAATATTCAGGAGATGAGGCATTTAACACACTGGAAGCAACATCTGGGAGAAGACTGGAGAGCAGTGAGCTGGAAGCACAGGTGGAGAACTGTGCCTTGAACGTGAGAAGCAATACAAAGTTGAACAAGCCATCTCCCAGAAGACAAGGGAGACAGATGGAACAAAGACAGAAAAGCAATGAGTTCTATCCTGCTGTGTTTCCAATCAGCCTTTCCCAAAAGGGATACTTGGCCAGGAAACCAGGATGCAGACAGGTGGTCCAAGGTCTACAGGGTAAAGTTAATGTATAGCTGTTTGATTATTCAGGTCTGAGTTTCAGGACAAATAAAAAATGAACTAGTGTAGATTAAAAGTGATCACTGCAAATTTATGAATTGCATCCAGTTGCCCAGACACCAGTCTCCTGACCTATATTTCTGCCTCCCTCAGTGACCAGAGCTGGAGCACTGCCTGAAAGCTGAACTTGTGGTCATGTGTACCTCATTCACATAAGAGTCCAACTCTCACAACCCCCCCCCCCCCACAATGTTCATACTTACTGATTGGTGAAGATTCCATGCTCCACCTTCCTCCCCAAGCCATGTTGTGTTCTCCATTTTAAATGATTGTGCATTTCTCTTGTAAAGATGTGATCTTCTCCCAGGACCTTCATTTCTTCGTTATTATTGGTGCCTCCATATAGAAAGCATCTAATCCTAGTCAGTTGATGGATGGATTGCACCTAGTCCAGAACACTTTCTTTATTACACTTCCACAGAGACCACTTTCAGGTGGAATTGATAATGCCAACAATGTTCTCCAAGCCATCAACGTTGTCATGAATGCTGCTTCCTCACCAAGAATAGCATACAGCACTCTGGACAGTCTGGCTTCAGAGTTGAACGTTGAGGTCAAGTCAAAGTGTTCAGTTAGTTCTCCCTAAAATGGAAACATAAAAATAATCAAAAAAACCTAAAAGGATGTTTATGATAATACCAAGAGAGTGATGGAAAGGGGGAAAAGAGGAAAAAATCGAGAGCAGACAGAATTGAGAGTTTTGTGACCTGGTTTTTGTGCATGGACATTTACGTGGGCCTCTGGACATTTGTGTTTGTGTCGATGTCTTTCTTATGCTGCCCCAAACAAATATCCAGGAAAAATTCACAAAGTCAGACACTGAGGGTGTGCTAGGGACATTGTAACTCCTTGAGGCCCTTCAGCTGCTCTAGAAAAGTCTCTAATTTTTTGTTTTGTTTTCCAGTGAAAATAAAATTTAGAATGAAATACTGTGGGATTGTTTGTGTTGGTATGATACGAGTGAAATAATCTCTCGCCCTCTAAAGTGAAATTCCTCTTTATTCTGAGAAGCCAACCACACCCTACATGTGTCCACCTCAGAGGAGTCTACTTGACGAAAGCTTGCATGGGGAGTGAGGGCAGGTAATTACCTTTTGTCTTACGAGATTCAAGAAAGCATTTAAGGGTACACATTGCCTCCGAATTTCAGAATTTTTTTTTCCAAAGCTCGATACCTTGGGACAAATGTATACATCAGATTTTTTCAACTACATGTATATGCTGAGATATCAAATCAGATATTCCGCTTGTAGAAATTTTGTTATGATCCAATGCCAAGTACAACTGAGCCTCCTGTTTTTTATGCAGAAAGCCCAACACCTTCTCAGCAGAGACTGTGGGGGAAGAAGCAGTTCCAAAAATTTGTACCCACAGATCCCTCCATTTTCCAGCATCATGAGTCAAATAGGAACAGGTTGCCTGGGAGGCAAAAGAACCAGTTCCTCTTTTCTATAGCATAAGCTACGAACTGTATGTATCTCAGCAGTTTGTGCTGGGCTGCAGAACACCAGGCTCCTCCGGGTATGGCCCCTGCTGCTAGGGATGGTGCTGAAAGTGGATTCTAGAAGGGCTCTCACTTTTGGTAGTATAGAGCCTAACTAACCCCACCCCCATCCCCTGAAACTTTCCTGAAAGTTTGGGAGGAGACATGTACCTTGAGTCTGATCTTGAACTTACTATTACACAAAATCCTATGCCAACAGCTCTTAAAGGGACAGTATTAAGGTGTATAAGGGAGGAGGAAAGGGTAGAAACCCTACTTTATCCCAATTCCCTTGACCCTCCTAAGGGTAAAAGTGGCCTCCAGGACTTTCCATGGCTTCAGGAAATGTGTCTAGGAAAAGCACAGAGAAAGGTGGAGTTTAGAGCTGCCATGTGGCTGCTGGGCCAAACCCTGAAGGCTTAATTTAGAGAAAAGGTTGCCATGCCTAATCTGCTGTAAAAGAAAAGTTGCCCTATGGGGGTGTTTGTAACTATTTGGGTAAAGGCAAGTTAATAGAGTGTCAGAGAAAATGTCAGGCCCCCCACATGACACGAAGGGAAGCATTCAATTTCTTTTCAAGCTCTACTCAGCAACTAACCTAATTTTCTTGCTTTTTTTCATTTCTCCGAAGTAAGAAAAGGGAAAGTCTTGTTTTGCTAACATAGGAGGTGGGGAGCAGAATCTTGAGGTTCAAGCAAGACAGCAGAGGCTGTCTAATGAAGGGAGAGATAAGCAAGCAGAGGTTTTTTTTTTTCCTACTAAAAATAAATCATGGACTTTCAGATTATTAAATAATTAATGGAAGAAATCTTGCAATGGTTTGAAAGAATAAACTGCCCAAGGATCACTGTTGAATAAAGGGTTGCTACACAAGCAGAATCAGGATGTACATAAATAGTGATGAGGATGCATATAGAGGCCAGGCACAGCCCTGAGCCAAAGGCTGGAAATGGTACACAGAACCCCAGGGAGGCTGTGAAAATTCAGATGATGGAATGATACAAATCAGGACAGGATCCTTGAGAGCCTACACTCCAAACATGGACAGTCTATCTCCAAACTTCATTTGCTAGCACAATCAGGCCTTTCATCAAACTGTGTTCTGTCCTGTCCCATTGGGCTCAGGAAGATCTTCTGATTACCTTGCTTAACAGATCAGAAGTTATGCTTTGTGTCTTTCCAAACTAAGGGATGAAAAGGCCCCTTTCTTCTATGTACTATTAGGACTGCTCATCTATTAATCCAAATATAATATAGATCTATGGGATTCAAGAAGAAACCCATGAAAGCCTACAAGAGAAGATCAAAAGAGAGAGCAACATGCCCCTTTGTCCTTGGCCTTCCCTGAGATCCCAATGACAGCTGTTATCAAATTAACAATCCTGGGAATGAGTCATTTAGCAAGAGATTCACCCAGTGTCAAGAGACAGAAAGCCCAAAGCATGCTATTGAGTTGACATCACATAACAGCAGCTTTCAAGCTGCTATGTTCTCAAGGAGTGATCTTATACACATCAACACATTGCCAGAACCAGACCACAAAGGAAATTATTTCCTTTGTCAGAGTTATCAGAGAGATTCCTGTAGCCCTCCAAGATGAGGGATTCTCAATTTATCAGCACAGTGTCTTGGATCACACATGGTTTTTTTGCAGGAGGTAACTAACTTCTACATCTGCTTAGGGAAATCTCATTGTAAGCTACAGGACTGTCTTACCTCCACAATCCTCTTGGTAGTCTTTATTAAAATGTAGTTTAAAGAATACCTTTAAAATTATTATTATTACTGTGTGTTTATAAGAGAGATGTGTGCATGTAAATGTGTGTGTGCATGTGTGAGAGAGATATGTGTGAATCTGTGTGTGTGTGTGTGTGTGTGTGTGTGTGTATGAGAGAGATGTATATGTGTATGTGTATGTGTATGTGCATGAGTGTGTGTGTCTGCATGTGTGTGTGTGTGTGTGTGTGTGTGTGTGTGAGAGAGAGAGAGAGAGAGAGAGAGAGAGAGAGAGAGAAAGAAAGAGAGAGATGTGTATGTGTCTGTGCATGTTCATGTGTCTGTCTGTCTGTGTGCATATGTGTATTTGTGAGTGATGTAGGGTGTAGGCAGTATGCACATGGAAGAACAGCCTGGAGGAGCTGGTTCTCATTTTCTTCCCCAAGGTAGACTGAAAACTGGTTGCCAGTCTTGGTAGGAAGCCTCTTTATATGCTGAACCATCTCCCCAGCCCTAAAGATATTTTTAAGTCTTAGTTCATTCTTTGTAGCAAACAACTTCAAATAACAATGAAAAATAACCTATCCTGATACTTGTTTATGAAAATTCTGATTTGTCTGTGCCACTTGGGTAGATGAGTGGTAGACATTATATAGTTTTCCTTTGTGAACAGTGCCTAAAACATTTCCCCCCAGTGCAGAGAACAACTTTAGCAAGATGTACATCCAGGTCTTTTTTATTATACTTAATAGGCAGATTGTGTGTGTGTGTGTGTGTGTGTGAGAGAGAGAGACAGAGACAGAGACAGAGACAGAGAGACAGAAAGAAAGGAAGTATGTATGTATGTGTGTAAGTGTGTGTTTGTATTTGTCTGTATGTGTGTGTTTATGTGTGGGGTCAGTATATGCAGTACATAATTTATTTACTGGCAATCTAGAAAAAACCTTTTCTGTGCTTATGCTGATATAGGAGGGGGCATAAAGTAAAAGGTAGGGAACAGAATGTCATACAATATATACATTTCAGAGTATTGGTAAGTATAAGGGGAAAAACAGAGCAAGCACATGAAAGGGACATCCTGCATGCTAAGAGGTTAGGAAGCTGAGATTGCTATTTTATGGGATGCCCAAGAAAAAAAACTCTCTAGCCTAACTATATTTGGAGAGAGATCTTCAGGAAGTGATGGTAAGTCAGGTAGGTACCCAGAAGAGAATTGCAGGTAACTGTGGGGCACTTAGTGTATCCAATGGGAAGCAAAGATATTATTGCAACTAAAATATAGCATGTAATCTGTGCTATGGAGGAAGTATTGGGACATTGTGACAGATAATGTAAACATGTAGAGTATTCTAGGAATCTTTGAAAATATTCCAGCTTTTTTGAGCATAAGAATTAGAAATATTAGTTACCATATAACAGTGCCTTGGTGAGTAACAGTCATATAATACTAAAGTTCCAAAAGTCTACTGTGGAATTTTGGAGTTATCTGAGTTCATTGAAATATAACAGCAATGCCCAAACAATGAGCATCACTTAATAACCTATTTCTCAGACTAACCCCATGTAAATGATTGTATGTATACATGCTGTTGAATTGAATGATTGTGTCCAATCCTCTCCAGTCTTCCAGTGTGGTATTTGGAAGGGAAGACTTTGGAAAGCAATTGTCATTCAATTGTATTAACAATATAGTCCCTTAATGATGGAGTTAGACATCAGAGCTTGTTCTCCCCTCATAAACCATGAGAAAAAAAACTGTGAGCAGACAGCAAGAACATAGCCATCCATAGGTCTCTCTCTAGAACAATTCTTGCTGCTGCCCTCATCCTAAACATCCAGACCTAAGAGCTTTGAGAAACAAATACATGTTGCTATGTCACTCAGTAGGTGGCATTTTGTTATAGCAATTTGTGCTAACCAATACATGGCAGCAGTAATCATTGTGATGCACAGGATAACCAAAGGGTTGATTAAAGTTAATATTGAAATATAACTCTTTTTCAAAACTTTCTTCCTCAGTCCACTTCTACTTTTCGGGGACAAAGTTGCTCCAAGTTGCTAATTGCATAGTTCACTGCCTGAAATAGCTTAATGGTTGGTTTCAATTACTACTAGTTTTCCACTTGTATTTCCAATGGTCTATTTTTGTGCAAGTCCAAGTGAGAAATCGAGCTTTGAGAGGTGTACCTGTCTCTACTAATTGGAACATATTCTTTGTCTTTTGCATACTGCATGCACTGTTACAGTTAAAATCTTCTCTACTGTGCCTATTACAAATTTTATTGGTGGCTATCCCATAGATGGCCCTGGTATAAAGGGAAAAATGATAGATGTTGATCACTATGATTCTTCTGAAAATCCTTTTCATGCATAGCTATTCATTTATTTAGTTATAAGTTTGATAGCTTGTTTTGTTCTTTCTCATCATCAGATATTTTCCGTCTGTTTCTTCTTTTTGAGGCTTAGCTATCTAATGAGTTCATACATCAGCAATTATAGACATGGTTTTTCTGTTGGTTGTCAGTGCAGGCTCACATGATTGAATGGTAGTTGTCAGTGTCTTCTACGAATACTTTGCACTTTGCCAGTTTCTCTTAACTTTTGACAAGGCTCTATTACCTTTATGATCCCTGATGTGCTCATTCTGTTTCTGTGTTTTATAAGAGTGATTACCCATTGCAGAACGGTAGAGAATTGGAGAATATTGAGCCTCAAATTTCCTTTGAATATGTTTCGCATCTCTAAAAGACTCATATGTTGAATGGATAGTCCTTAGAATGATTCTGGGAGTGGTTGCAATCATTATGAGTTGGAACCTAATGGAAAGTTTCTAGGCTGTTTTGTGTGTACCTTTGAAGAGGATGGGGGAGACCTTGGTTCTTCTTTCTCTCATTTGCTTCCCATATTGATAAAATGAGTACCTTTGTTTACCAATAATCATTCCATAATGGGCCTTAACCAAGGCCCAAAGCAATGGGCCAGAGCCTACAAAACAACACAATAATTCTTTGGTTTTCAAAATTTAATTATCTCAGATGTTTTCAACAGTGATGGAATACTGACTAAA
Source organism: Mus musculus (assembly GCF_000001635.26). Classification (NCBI taxonomy): domain Eukaryota; kingdom Metazoa; phylum Chordata; class Mammalia; order Rodentia; family Muridae; genus Mus; species Mus musculus. Next base: position 76,177,833 of record NC_000074.6, on the reverse strand, counting down.
TCAGTTTCCAATAGTTTATCATATCCCAACATTTTTTTTTGGATTCTTGAACTATTTCTTGCTTACTGTTGTTGTTGCTAAGTATCCTCTTGTTTTGACACAACTCACATCTGTATTGGAATACAAGGCAGTAGAGTTTTTGGCTCAGATGTGTTTCTAGACCCCTGAGGCTGCTACCAGCTTTGGGCATAAACAAAGAGGTAGTTTGTCATTTTTAACTCAACTGTTTTTCAGAGGGAAAACAATTGACATGTTGGCTGAATCTCCAGGACACAAGACAGCATTAGTTCATCAGATCCTACCCCTGAGACTTGCTGTTCATAGCCCCAGACTTATCTCTGGTGAAGCTAGGGCATAAAGATTTCTTTGCAACATGGTTGTCTTTGATTTTGATCCATAGAACCAACTTTGTAAGAAATTTCTAATATTTTCAAAACTGAAAGACTCGTGAGATTATAAGTTGTCATCTAGCTCCATACCAGAATCCAAACAATAAACTAGCTTATCGTTTGGAGGAATAGTACCTCCCAGAAGATAGAATTGGGGAGTGGATATTTCAAGAAAATTTGTTTCACAAGCCTAATGTGGGAGCATGAAAGTTAACCTGGTTCCCCGTTGAGCTAAGGCTAGAAGCAAAATTAGGAGCTTTGCCTATTCCCAGACACCAGGCCCCTGTCACTAGCCACAGCCTCATCCCCTGTAGATTACTGACCATCAGTCAAGTAAGGGCAAGGCCCCAAATCCCTCTACATGTAAAAGATGTGACCTGTGGTCATGTAGGCTCAAGAGAGATCTCCATGCTGATGAGGTACAAAGAGGCCTGGAGGGCTTAGCCAATAAGCTTTCCTTCCCAGACACTCTCCCCTGTAAAAGGTATTAGCCTCAGGCCCACCCTGAGAAGAGGGGTATAGTTTTACACATTCACTTTCTGCCATGACAATAAATGCCTTACGGACTGCCTCTTTTCATCAGGATCCACTGGGGAAGCCATGGAGAAGGCCTTTGCCTATAGAGCCACCAACTAGTCTCCCATAGAAGGCCTCTCTGAACTTCCAGCCACAACTGCCACCAAACCATCAAGCCAAAGACTCTCCCTCCAGGACCAGCAGAGCTTTACCCTTCCACCCCCCAAGTCCTCTCCCTCCTCCTTCCCCCCACTTACCTTTCCTCCCCACTCCCCCACCTTCCTTCCCACCCCAGGCCCCGGGCCAGGTCTAACTCCCAGATTCCCACTTCATTCTCAGCTCTCTGTGACTTCCAGAGACCTGGTGTCCAAGAGCCTGATAACCAGAGGACCATGAAAGAGCTCCAGCTGTCCTGTGCCTCAGACTGCACTTTCTCACCTCCCTGAGCAGTGTCTGGAGGTTTTCCTGTGGTCCAACACCTGTCCAGCCACAATGTGGAGTAAGCACTGTGCAAGACCATGCACGTGTGTGCATATGCATCTTCCCCCACTGTGTGTGTGTGTGTGTGTGTGTGTGTGTGTGTGTGTGTGTGTTGTCTCTCTCTACCTACTCTGTATTGAATCTCACAGAAGGAATGTTAGCCTGGCTTACAAGAAAGCAAATAATCCAGAGATGTTTAGTTGGCTTAATTTTTTTTTAATACAATCCTAAATTCTTGTCTTAGATAGAACTGGCATTATCTTTCATTCCCTCAAGTGATTTATTTGACTCCATTAAACCTCAGTTTTCCTATCAAAATGACAAAAGTTCCTTCCACTTAGGGATATTACTAGATAGGATTAAATAGGGAAATTAAATACACAGCATTTAGCAACAACCTGACACAGAATTATTGTCTAGAAATGCTATGTAATATTTTTAGAACTGTTATTATTGGTGTTATCATATATTTACACTGTATTATTGTTTGAGATTATGAATAGCAATATAATAAAGCACTGTCTTTCATTTGTAAGAATAAACTACAGTCAAGTTACTTAGCCTTTCTTATACCCCACATATATCATTGATAATATTTCTTAGAACACATTGTGGATTGCAGCATCTACTTACTTCTACTATTTCAAAATCATCCTTTGCTGTCCATATAATGACATTTTATGGGAGAAGTAATCTGCAGTCTAAAGACTGGATTAGCAAAGGTCTTTGCAGTCCAAGGTTCTCATTCTTCTCTCTAATCATTGTGGGGCCGTGAATGAGGCTTGCTCCAGTGACCCAGCAGAAAACTCTACAAGAGACAGAACACCAAGCCACGTTCACAAAGACAGGTGCCTGAAACCACAGAGCTCTCAACTCCATGATTCTGAGACTATAAGTCACACAGACAATATCCCAAGCTCCTGGCATTCTGGCTAGACTCCACCCCCACAGTTACCCGACTATAGCCAGGTATGCTTCTCCCCACAGTTACTTGATATCCCAGCCCACTATAAAAGGAGCTACTTGGGCCCTCCTTGCTCTTTTTAGGCTCTCACCTTTCTTATTCTCTTGCCCTCTTTCTCTCTTTCCCTTCCCTCACTCCATGTAACCATGGCCAGCCTCTCTCCCTCTCTCTACTTTTTCTTTTTCCCCCTGCTTTCTACAATAAAGCTCTAAAACCACAGACTGTCTCTGCTCATCAAGGCCTGCTATGCTTAAATGATAGGATAGGCTTTCCCCTAATGAGCAGCATCTAACCTCTCTCCAGAAGGCCTTCCTGCACTACAGCCAAGGACAGACCAGACCAAGGACTCTTGCTCACATGGGAACTCAGCGCCCCCTCTTCCCCTGCCCTCTCCTCTCTGTGGCCCCTGGGCTGGCTGATCCAACCCCACGGCCTCCATTCTGTTCTTAGCTCCTCCACGGTGTCTAGTGGTGTCTGGGATGCCCAAGGCTGAGAACCTGTTACCTAGCACTGCCCCTTGTTCACCACCTGCTGAACTGGGATTCCATGGCTTCTCACAGCCAGACACCCACCCGGGGCCTGCATAGAAAGCATGCGGCAGTCCTTCTGCATCTTCCCCTCCCAGAGCACCGGAACTCTGGCGGGATGTGTGTTTTCTCCCAAATCCCTTTATTGCCCCATGCTCCCTGCTCCGCAAATCATCATATAACCATATTTTCCACCTTACTTCTCACAACCAGCACTGGGATTGAAAATCTATATTAAGCCCATGCATAACAACAGTAACTCATTATCATATACAACCTATCTTGCACAGGTCATACATAGCAACTTTAATGATTTCTAAATATCAATAGTTGCCTCTAGATGTGTGCCCCTTCCTATCTAATAAGATCCTCCGTTCTGTTAAATAATACAGCCCATTTCGTGGTGTTCTGTTTAGGACAAACTAACAATGTAGGTGTAATTTTCCTTTTCCTCAGATATTGAAACTGTGGAATAATTTAAGTGGAGTTTAAAAGATGCCTTAGACAAAAAGGGAAAAAAGTAGACCAGAACTAAATAGTGTTAATAAGATTAAAGTTTCAGGTATAGAATACATGGTCCTGACCATATAGACCATTAGAAAGGCAGACTTTTCAAGAAACTATTATAGGAAAGTCATTGCCCCAAATTTACAATACAAAACTTCAATGTGTATGCTGCTGCCATCCATTTCTTATGCATAATTCAGGTGCCTGTTGACCTAGAGGGGCTATGCTCATTACTCTACAGATAGCCTATACATCTTGCAGCTTAAATAATAGAAAACTTGAAGGAATCTAAAGAATTTACACACAATGAAGTTTCCACCAACCTAGCCTCAGTGTTTCTGTGTTAGTTGACATAGAGTGGAGGATAGTTATACTGTTGATTTCTAAGAGAAGTAATAAGAGCTGAGGGATGCTAATGGCTCATTTAAGTTGTCAAGCTAAACTTTGAATTTAAAAAAGATATATGTGCTAGATACACTCTTAAGAGAAAAATTTTATCAAAAACCCAGCCATATTAATATATCAGGGAGCTCCATGGATTAACCCATAGTTAAGAGGCCACAGATATTTGTTAGTTTTTAATCTTTTATTTTCTGTTTCCTTCCTTCCTTCCTTCCTTCCTTCCTTCCTTCCTTCCTTCCTTCCTTCCTTCCTTCCTTCCTCTCTCTCTCTCTCTCTCTCTCTCTCTCTCTCTCTCTCTCTCTCTTTCTTTCTTCTTTCATTATTTCTCTTTCTGCATATGTGGTACAAATATACAGAGCAGAGATAGTGTGTCTTTCAAACTTATTATGCACAGGCTAGAGAGATGGCTCAATGGTTAAGAAAACATACTGCTCTTCCACAGGACCCATGTTTGTTTTTCAACCCCATTTTGAGTAGCTCACAACCATGTACAACTCCAGCTTTAGAGAATATGACACCTCTGGCCTTTAAAGCCACTCCAACTCATGTACACACACACACACACACACACACACACACACACACACACACGCAAATAAAATAAATAATTCAGGAATGTATTATACAGGAACATGAAAATATGGTCCATAAAATGAACTAAATGATTCTTTGTGCTTCAGAGTTATAATTTAGACAGAAAAACTAATTTTGAAAGCTACAATGTAATACATCATAAATTAGGCATAGAAATTATCCAAGTTATATAATCAACCTAACTACCCATCAGCAGGTGAATATATTAAAACATATCATGTGTGTACACAGTGATGCTTTACTCAGGCATAAAGAAGAGTGAAATCATCTCACAGGGAGCAGAGAGTTAACCACAAAGACAAGTGTTTTTGTGTTTTCTCTCATGTGTGGAATCTAGGTGAAAGGTGTTAAGGATATAAAAATAAAATGGAGACCATTAGGAATAGAGAAAGAGAAGAAAAAAGAAGAGGTGGTAGGGAGGAAAGGAGTATGAAAAGAGATAAATATGATCAAAGTATGATATTTGTCTGCACAGAAATGTTGTCATATGATATCTTACTCTACTGCTAACATATATAATATACTATCATATTATATATTATGTTATATATATGCCATATATTATACATAATGTATTATACATTATGTTATATATTATAAAATGAGTTATATGTTTTTTGTTATATGTTATGTTATATGTTATATGTTAAATATTATACATTATACATTGTTAAATAGTACATAATATACAGCATTTGTTATAGATTGTAGATTGTGTATATGATAAATATAATACATAATATGATAAAATAAATAATATATTTTAACAAAAATCATGGAAATGTGATGCATCTTCATTTTTTGAAAGGATTAATATTTTTTATAATTTTCTTCATTTATATTTCAAATGCTATCCCCTTTCCTAGTTACCTCTCCGAAAATCCACTATACCCTCCCTAAACCCTGCACCCCAACCCATACACTCCTGCTTCTTGGCCCTGGCATTCCCCTGTACTGGGATATATAATCATCTCAAGACAAAGGTCCTCTTCTCCCATTGATGGCCGACTAGACCATCCTCTGCTACATAGGAAGCTAGAGACATGAGCTCTGGGGGTACTGTTTAGTTCATATTGTTGTTTCTCTTATAGGGTTGCAGACCCCTTAAGCTCCTTTGGAACTTTCTCTAGCTCCTTACTGGGGGCCTTGTGTTCCATCCAACAGATGACTGTGAGCATCCACTTCTGTATTTACCAGGCACTGGCATAGACTCAGAAGAGATAGCTATATCAGGGCCCTGTCAAAATATTGTTGTCATATGCAATAGTGTCTGGGTTTGGTAGTTGTTTATGGGATGGATCCCAGGTGGGGCAGACTCTGAATGGTCATTCCTTCTGTCTCAGCTCCGAACTTTGTCTCTGTAACCCCTTCCATGGGTATTTTCTTCCCCAATATAAGAAGTTACAGAGTATCCACACTTTGATCTTCCTTCTTCTTGAGTTTCATGTGTTTTGCAAATTTTATTTTTTGTATTCTAATTTTCTGGGCTAATATCTACTTATCAGTGAGTGCATATCATGTGTGTTCTTTTCTGATTGGGTTACCTCACTCAGGATGATATCCTCCAGATCCATCCATTTGCCTAAGATTTTCTTAAATTTATTGTTTTTAATAGCTGATTTGTACTCCACTGTGTAAATGTACCACATTTTGTGTATCCATTGCTCTGTTGAGGTACATCTGGGTTCTTTTCAACTCCTGGCTATTATAAATAAGGCTTCTGTGAACATAGGGGAGCATGTGTCCTTATTACAAGTTGGACCATCTTCTGGGTATGTGCCCAGGAGAGGTATTGCTGGATCTTCTGGTAGTACTATGTCAAACTGATTTCCAGAGTGGTTGTACAAGCTTGTAGTCCCATTAGCAATGGAGGAGTGTTCCTCTTTCTCCACATCCTAGCCAGCATCTGCTGTCACCTGCATTTTTGACCTTAGCCATTCTGACTGGTGTAAGGTGGAATCTCAGGGTTGTTTTGATTTGCATTTCCTGGATGATTAAGGTGTTGACCATTTTTTCAGGTGCTTCTCAGCCATTCAGTAATCCTCAGTTGAGAATTCTTTGTTTAGCTCTGTAGTCCATTTTTAATAGGGTTATTTAATTTTCTGGAGTCCAGCTTCTTGACTTCTTTATATATATTGGATATTAGTCCCCTATCAGATTAAGGATTGGTAGAGATCTCCCAGGAGTACTGACAGAGACTAACAGAATCACAGGAGGAACAAGCTCCAGCCAGAAACAGCTAGAACATCTAACATCAGAGATAACCAGATGGCAAAAGGCAAACATAAGAATCTTACTAACAGAAACCAAGATTACAAGGCATCATCAGAACCCAGTACTCCCAGCACAGCCAGTCCTGGATACCCCAACACACTAGAAAAGCAAGATTCGGATTTAAAATCATATCTCGTGATGCTGGTAGAGGATTTAAAGAGGAACATTAAAAACTCACTTAAGGAAATACAGGAGAACACTGCTAAACAGGTAGAAGTTCTTAAAGAGGAAACACAAAAACCCCTTTAAAAGTTACAGGAAACACAATGAAACAGGTGAAGGAATTGAACAAAATTATCCAGGATCTAAAAATGGAAGTAGAAACAATAAAGAAAACCCAAAGAGAGACAACTCTGGAGGTAGAAATCCTAGGAAATAAATCAGGACCTATAGATGCTAGCATCACCAACAGAATACAAGAGATGGAAGAGAGAATCTCAGGTGCAGAAGACTGCATTGAAAACATGGATACAACAATCAAAGTTAATGCAAAATGCAAAAAGATCCTAAATCAAAACATCCAGAAAATCCAGGACACAATGAGAAGACCAAACCTAAGGATAATAGGTATAGATGAGAATGAATATTTTCAACTTAAAGGGCCAGTAAATATCTTCAACAAAATTATAGAAGAAAACTTCCCTAACCTAAAGAAAGAGATGCCCATGAACATACAAGAAGACTACAGAACTCCAAATAGACTGAACTAGAAAAGAAATTCCTCCTATCACATAATAATCAGAACAACAAATGCACTAAATAAACATAAAATATTAAAAGCAAGTAACATATAACAGCAGACCTATTAGAATTACACTAGACTTCTCATCACAGTCTATGAAGGCCAAAAGATCCTGGACAGATGTTATACAGACCCTAAGTGAACACAAATGCCACCCCAGGCTACTATACTCAGCAAAGCTCTCAATTACCATAGATGTAGAAACCAAAGTATTTCACAACAAACCTAATTCAAACAATATCTTTCCACAAATCCAGCCCTTCAAAGGATAATAAAGGGAAAACTCCAATACATGGAGGGAACCTATGCCCTAGAAAAAGCAAGAAAGTAATCCTTCAACAAACCTTAAAGAAGATAGCCACCCTTCCGGTCCACTCCAGCACCGGGGTTTCTTGCCCACGGAGTCTCCGGACACCCACAAGGGCCCAAACAGGATCCCCCACGGGATCTTAAGACCTCTGGTGAGTGGAACACAGCATCTGCTCCAATCCAATTGCGCGGGACCTGAGACTGCATTAACTAGGGAGGCAGATAACCCGGCCTGATCAGGGTCACAAGTCCCTTCCAGTCCACACCAGCACCGGGGTTCCTTGCACACAGAGTTTCTGGACACCCCCAAGGTCCTCACAGGACCCTCCACGGGATCTTAAGACCTCTGGTGAGTGGAACACAACTACTGCCAGGAGGCAGGTTCGAACACCAGATATCTGGGCACCTTCCCTGCAAGAGGAGAGCTTCCCTGCAGAGAGTACTCTGACCACTGAAACTAAGGAGAGATCTAGTCTCCAAGGTCTGCTGATAGAGGCTAACATAATCACCTGAGGAACAAGCTCTAACCAGAGACAACTATAACAACTAGCTCCAGAGATTACCAGATGGCGAAAGGCAAACGTAAGAATCCTACTAACAGAAATCAAGACCACTCACCATCATCAGAATGCAGCACTTTCACCCCACCTAGTCCTGGGCACCCCAACACACCCGAAAAGCTAGACCCGGATTTAAAAGCATATCTCATGATGATGGTACAAGACATCAAGAAGGACTTAAATAAGTCACTTAAAGAAATACAGGTGATCACAGCTAAACAGGTAGAAGACCTTAAAGAGGAAAGACAAAAATCCCTTAAAGAATTGCAGGTAAACACGACCAAACAGGTGATGGGATTGAATAAAACCATCCAAGACATAAAAAGGGAAGTAGACACAATAAAGAAAACCCAAAGTGAAGCAACGCTGGAGATAGAAACCCTAGGAAAGAAATCTGGAACCATAGATGTGAGCAGCAGGGACAGAATACTAGAGATGGAAGAGAGAATCTCAGGTGCAGAAGATTCCATAGAGAACATCGGCACAACAATCAAGGAAAATACAAAACACAAAACTATCCTAACTCAAAACATCCAGGAAATCCAGGACACAATGAGAAGACCAAACCTATGGATAATAAGAGTAGATGAAAATGAAGATTTTTCAACTTAAAGAGCCAGCAAATATCTTCAACAATATTATAGAAAAAAACTTCACAAACCTAAAGAATGACGTGCCTATGAACATACAAGAAGCCTACAGAACTCCAAATAGACTGGACCAGAAAAGAAATTCCTCCCAACACATAATAATCAGAACAATAAATGCACTAAATAAAGAGAGAATATTAAAAGCAGTAAAGGAGAAAGGTCAAGTAACATATAAAGGCAGGCCTTTCAGAATTACACCAGACTTTTCACCAGAGACTATGAAAGCCAAAAGAGCCTGGACAGATGTTAAACAGACACTAAGAGAACACAAAGGCCAGACCAGGCTACTATATCCAGCCAAACTCTCAATTACCATAGAAGGAAAAACCAAAGTATTCCACAACAAAACCAAATTCACACATTATCTTTCCACTAATCCAGCCCTTCAAAGAATAGTAACAGAAAAAAAAAATACAACGATGGAAACCATGCCCTAGAAAAAGCAAGAAGATAATCCCTCAACGAACCAAAAAAAAAAAAAAAAAAAAAAAAAAAAAAAAAAAAAAGACAGCCACACGAACAGAATGCCAACTTTAACAACAAAAATAAGAAGAAGCAACAATTACTTTTCCTTAATATCTCTTAATATCAATGGACTCAATTCCCCAATAAAAGGACATAGACTAACAAACTGGCTACACAAACAGGACCCAACATTCTGCTGCTTACAGGAAACCCATCTCAGGGAAAAACATATATACTACCTCAGAATGAAAGGCTGGAAAACAATTTTCAAAGCAAATGGTATGAAGAAACAAGCTGGAGTAGCCATTCTAATATCTAATAAAATCGAAATCCAATCCAAAGTCATCAAAAAAGACAAGGAGGGTAACTTCATACTCATCAAAGGTAAAATCCTCCAAGAGGAACTACCAATTCTGAATATCTATGCTCCAAATACAAGGGCAGCCACATTCATTAAAGAAACCTTAGTAAAGCTCAAAGCACACATTGCACCCCACACAATAATAGTGGGAGACTTCAACACACCACTTTCACCAATAGACAGATCATGGGAACAGAAACTAAAAAGGGACACAATGAAATTACCAGAAGTTATGAAATAAATGGATCTGACAGATATCTACAGAACATTTTATCATAAAACAAAAGGATATACCTTCTTCTCAGCACCTCATGGTACCTTCTCCAAAATTGACGACATAATTGGTCACAAAACGAGTCTCAACATATACAAAAATATTGAAATTTTCCCATGCATCCTATCAGATCACCATGGACTAAGGCTGATCTTCAATAACAAAATAAATAATAGAAAGCCAACAACATTCACGTGGAAACTGAACAACACTCTTCTCAATGATACCTTGGTCAAGGAAGGAATAAAGAAAGAAATTAAGGACTTTTTGGAGTTTAATGAAAATGAAGCAACAACATACCCAAACTTATAGGACACAATGAAAGCATTTCTAAGAGGAAAACTCATAGCTCCAAAAAGAAACTAGAGAGAGCACACATTAGCAGCCTGACAACACACCTAAAAGCTCTAGAACAAAAGGAAGCAAATTCACCCAAGAGGAGTAGACAGCAGGAAATAAACTCAGGGGTGAAATCAACCAAGTGGAAACAGGAAGAACTATTCACAGAATCAACCAATCGAGGAGCTGGTTCTTTGAGAAAATCGACAAGATAGATAAACCCTTAGCCAGACTCATTAGAGGGCACAGGGACAGCATCCTAATTAACAAAATCAGAAATGAAACGGGAGACATAACAACAGATCATGAAGAACTCCAAAACACCATCAGATCCTTCTACAAAAGGCTATACTCAACAAAACTGGAAAACCTGGATGAAATGGACAAATTTCTAGACAGATACCAGGTACCAAAGTTAAATCAGGATCAAGTTAACGATCTAAACAGTCTCATATCCCCTAAAGAAATAGAAGAAGTCATTAATAGTCTCCCAACCAAAAAAAGCACAGGACCAGATGGGTTTAGTGCAGAGTTCTATCAGACCGTCAAAGAAGATATAATTCCAGTTCTTCAAAAACTATTCCACAAAATAGAAGTAGAAGGTACTCTACCCAACTCATTCTATGAAGCCACAATTACTCTGATACCTAAATCACACAAAGATCCAACAAAGATAGAGAACTTCAGTCCAATTTCCCTTATGAATATCAATGCAAAAATATTCAATAAAATTCTCGCTAACTGAATCCAAGAACACATTAAAACAATCATCCATCCTGACCAAGTAGGTATTATTCCAGGGACAAGGAATGGTTTAATATATGGAAATCCATCAACTTAATCCATTATATAAACAAACTCAAAGACAAAAACCACATGATCATCTTGTTAGATGTGGAAAAAGCATTCCACAAGATCCAACACGCATTCATGATAAAAGTCTTGCAAAGGTCAGGAATACAAGGCCCATACCTAAACATGATAAAAGCAATCTACAGCAAACCAGGAGCCAACATCAAAGTAAATGGTGAGAAACAGGAAGCAATCCCACTAAAATCAGGGACTAGACAAGGCTGCCCACTTTTTCCCTACTTATTCAACATTGCACTTGAAGTCCTAGCCAGAGCAATTCGACAACAAAAGGAGATCAAGGGGATACAAATTGGAAAAGATGAAGTCAAAATATCACTTTTTGCAGATGATATGATAGTATATATAAGTGACCCTAAAAATTCCACCAGAGAACTCCTAAGCCTGATAAACAGCTTTGGTGAAGTAGCTGGATATAAAATTAACTCAAACAAGTCAATGGCCTTTCTCTACACAAAGAATAAACAGGCTGAGAAAGAAATTAGGGAAACAACACCCTTCTCAATAGTCACAAATAATATAAAATATCTTGGCGTGACTCTAAGGAAATGAAAGATCTGTATGATAAGAACTTTGAGTCTCTGAAGAAAGAAATTAAAGAAGATCTTAGAAAATGGAAAGATCTCCCATGCTCATGGATTGGCAGGATCAACATTGTAAAAATGGCTATCTTGCCAAAAGCAATCTACAGATTCAATGCAATCCCCATCAAAATTCCAACTCAATTCTTCAACGAATTAGAAAGGGCAATCTGCAAATTCATCTGGAATAACAGAAAACCTAGGATAGCAAAAACTCTTCTCAAGGATAAAAGATCCTCTGGTAGAATCACCGTGCCTGACCTAAAGCTTTACTACAGAGCAATTGTGATAAAAACTGCATGGTACTGGTATAGTGACAGACAAGTAGACCAATGAATAGAATTGAAGAACCAGAAATGAACCCACACACCTATGGTCACTTGATCTTCCACAAGAGAGCTAAAACCATCCAGTGGAAGAAAGACAGCATTTTGAACAAATGGTGCTGCCACAACTGGTTGTTATCATGTAGAAAAATTCGAATTGATCCATTCCTATCTCCTTGTACTAAGGTCAAATCTAAGTGGATCAAGGACCCCCACATAAAACCAGAGAAACTGAAACGTATAGAGGAGAAAGTGGGGAAAAGCCTCGAAGATATGGGCACAGGGGAAAAATTCCTGAATAGAACAGCAATGGCTTGTGCTGTAAGATTGAGAATTGACAAATGGGACCTCATGAAACTGCAAAGTTTCTGCAAGGCAAAAGACACCTTCAATAAGACAAAAAGGCCACCAACCGATTGGGAAAGGATTTTTACCTATCTTAAATCAGGTAGGAGACTAATATCCAATATATATAAAAAACTCAAGAAGGTGGACTCCAAAAAATTAAATAACCCCATTAAAAATTGGGGCTCTGGGCTAAACAAAGAATTCTCACCTGAGGAATACCGAATGGCTGAGAAGCACTTGAAAAAATGTTCAGCATCCTTAATCATCAGAGAAATGCATATCAAAACAACCCTGAGATTCCATCAAACACCAGTCAGAATGGCTAAGATCAAAAATTTAGGTGACAGCAGATGCTGGCGAGGATATGGAGAAAGTGGAACACTCCTCCATTGTTGGTGGGATTGCAAGCTTGTACGACCACTCTGGGAATCAGTCTGGCAGTTCCTCAGAAAATTGGACATAGTACTACCGGAGGATCCTGCAATACCTCTCCTGGGCATATATCCAGAAGATGTCCCAACCGGTAAGAAGGACACATGCTCCACTATGTTCATAGCAGCCTTATTTATAATAGCCAGAAGCTGGAAAGAACCCAGTTGCCCATCAACAGAGGAATGGATACAAAAAATGTGGTACATTTACATAATGGAGTACTACTCAGCTATTAAAAGGAGTGAATTTATGAAATTCCTAGGCAAATGGTTGGACCTGGAGGGCATCATCCTGAGTGAGGTAACACAAATACAAAAGAACTCAAGTGATATGTGCTCACTGATAAGTGGATATTAGCTCAGAAACTCAGTATACCCGAGATATAAGTTACAATTTGCAAAACACATGAAACTGAAGAAGAATGAAGACCAAAGTGTGGACACTTTGCCCCTTCTTAGAATTGGAAACAATCACCCAAGGAAGGAGTTATAGAGACAAAGTTTGGAGCTGAGACAAAATTATGAACCATCTAGAGACTGCCATATCCAGGGATCCATCCCATAATTAGCCTCCAAATGATGACACCATTGCATACACTAGCAAGCATTTGCTGAAAGGACCCTGATATAACTGTCTCTTTTGAGACTATGCTGGGTCCTAGCAAACACATAAGTGGATGCTCACAGTCAGCTATTGGATGGATCACAGGGCCCCCAATGGAGGAGCTAGAGAAAGTATCCAAGAAGGTAAAGAGATCTGCAACCCTGTAGGTGGAACAACAATATGAACTAACCAGTACCCCGGAGCTCGTGTCTCTAGCTGCATATGTATCAAAAGATGGCCTAGTCGGCCATCACTGAAAAGAGAGGCCCATTGGACTTGCAAACTTTATATGCCCCAGTACAGGGGAACGCCAGGGCCAAAATGTGGGAATGGGTGGGTAGGGGAGTGGGGGGAGGGTATGGGGGACTTTTGGGATACCATTGGAAATGTAAGTGAGGAAAATACGTAATAAAAAATATTTTTTTTAAAAAAAAAGAAGATAACCAGAAGAACAGAATCCCTACTCTAACAACAAAATTAACAGGAAGCATTTTCATTTTAAATGATTTATTACTTAATTTTAACAAATATTATTTGTGTAAGATATCATTTGTATAGTCTATTATTGAGTTTTGACATTGAAAAGTGTGACTTCATAGCACTTTAAAATATGACTTAAAAGCAACTCCTCTCAGAAGTTTCAAGATGGGTGAATGGAAACACAAAGCCCTCATCTCATCGCTTTGTCCATGTAGAAAATGAACGCAGCAGCTATGTGCCTACACTTCAGTGAGTGGCTGTGGGAGAATGCTCAAAGCTAGAATAAGAAATACTGAAATCTGCTCTGATTTGAAAACCGAGGACAACAGCAATGCTAAAGAAACAATTAATCTGGTCATTACTACTTGGCATGGCACCTGGAAGGATTGAAGCTGAGTCTCTGGAAACTCCCTTCGTGCGTGCTCATGATTGAGCTCCTGGACAGTTTCACAATCCTTACAAGACTATAGCTCACCTGCTTGAGGAACCTGAAACAGCCTTGAGCTGGAGAAGGATTTGGAGGAGAAAGCCTAGATGGCTCTCAGCAGACAAGAACCATGTGGAATGATAAGGTAGTGTGTGAACCATCTACTCAGAGAGTCAGAAACTCCTCCGTGTTCTCTCTTGGACTCCACAGACATTCACTTCAGTGGCTTGTTGGGTAGCTACATTCCAAACCCAATTTGACTTAGCAGATTAACTGAGACTTAACCTAAACTTTAGAATGAGAGTTTTGATATAGTGGAGAATGAAGGAACAAAGGGCATCACACTAGAAAGCCAGGTCAGGGTTCTCATCAAGTGAAACCAAGGATGTGGCCAGCACCAGCATCAGGCCACACACTTACTGCCACCCTTCTTAGCTGAGCAGTACTCAAAGACTCATTATAGATGGATAGTCTAAAAGTGGTCTCTATAAACATGTCTGTAGCTTCAGATTCTTCCCTGCCCCAGAGGAAACACAATTAAAGTGTACCCAAGGGGAACCATCTCAAGCTATAGTTGAACACTCACCAGATACCAGTTTTTCTCTATCTCCATCTTTCCTCATACAGCATGTGGACTGTTTGGACAACAAATGTTTTAGTACAGTCACTGCTATGGGACCAGCAGTAGCAGGGGTATTCTTCACGAAGTTGCAGAACTCATATTAACAGTGCCTGAGCAGCCTGATGGGGGCATCATTCTAACGGTAGAAAAAGCTACACCAGGAGCTCCTGAGACCTACTGCCATGTGCATCATATCTGCTTGAGTATCTGGAATATCTTCAGTGTTGCCTGAATTATAGGGATAGTATACTTCTCCAATTGTACCGTGTTACATACTGTGTCTAAATTATTATGAGAAAAGAAGCTGTAATGAGTTTACATTAAGGTAGCTTTATTTGGCATTGTTTGACAAACCGCCATCTTTAAGAGAAAGTTGCATATTAAGAAAGCCACATAATAAAAGTGATAGTGATATCTGATCCACTGGATTTGCAAATTATATCACAGAATCCAAAGAAATATGAAAAATCAAAGTGATACAATACCTCTGTAATTCCCTGCTTTGCAGCAACAGATTCCCAAGGAAACAAAATGGATGGAACATTTGATGAGAAATTCAAAACACTGATCAGGAAAAACCTCAAGGAAGTAGAAGATAAACAAGTGGATGGTTAAATAAAGTTAGATATGTGAGAAATTTACCAGTGAAAAAAAATTTAAAGAATCAAACAGAAATTGCATAAATGAAATCCTGATCAAGAGTGTAGCTGAAATATCCTGACAGAATGTAAAAGGTCACAGAAGCCCTGAAATGGGCAAAATAGATTTCATTGTTAGTAGAACTAGCTTCACTGATTTAGAAAAATAGAGGTGCACAATGCTCTGGGCGCTCCTCGAACCTGTGTGTCTGCCAATGTTCTGACCAGGTGTGTGCCCATTGCTGCACCTCACTGCCAGGTGTTTGTGATATTGGTTGCTATATTGGTTGCTGGGAAAGAATCGGAAAATCTCCCCAGCAACCATAGTCGGGGCTGATCCAGAGTTGCTGCACCTTCATTAGACTCCTTCCTTGTTTCCCTCCCATACCCATTTCTTGAGGAATCAATCATTTTAAAATAGACATTGTTTAGATATGGAAATCCCCTACTCCCCCCTTCCCCTCCCCCCCCCCCCTGAGGGCCTATAAAAACTGGGACCTCTTTCCCCTCGAGGTCGACTCCTCTACCCCTGTGTGGGATATGAATCGTCCCCAGAGGTCTGGCTTTCTCTGAATAAAGCCTTATGCGGTTTGCATCAAGCTTGGTCTCTCATGAGTTCTTGGGTGTCTGCTATTGTCCAGAGGCCTGAGCAAGGGGCTCCTCTCAGAGTCTTTCACAGCTTAAAGTCATAGCGGTAGTATCTGATCTGGAAGAGAATACCTGAAATTGGTGACATGTCTTTGTAAATATTCCAGTCAAGGGAAAGAGAAAAAGGATGGAGGATAATAAGGGGGAAAGGTGGGAGGAGAAAAGGAGAAACGGAGAGAGAAAAAGAGGAAGACAATGAGGAGAATTGTTAAGAGCTACAGAACTTCAGTAATCAAAAATGTATGTGCATTTTTCAATATCAAAAGATGAGAAAAGTAAAGCCATAGGTATAAAAAACTTATTTAATAAACTAGAATATCAGCAAACAATCAGGCCAATGAGCTAAGCATGAGCAGAATTAAAGGAAAATAAACATTCTAAGCAACCCAAGAAAATTCATCAAAGTGAAAGGAAGAATTCTTTAACCTTCAATAATAACCTTGAATGTAAGCAGACTACATTCCTTAATTAAAAGATGGGAACTGGTAAAGATTGTTCATCAGGTAAATGGAATTCCTTTCAAGTTTCATAATCCTTGTTTCAATACCAGAACCCTCATGGTAAAAGGAGAGAACTGACTTCTGTAATTTGTTCTCTGACTTCAACTATATGCCATGAGATGAGAGTACCAAAGTACACTAGCAAAAGTATGTATGTATGTATGTATGTATGTATGTGGGGGGATTCGGAGGGATGGGTGGATGGATAGGTGGATGGATGGATGGATGGATGGATGGATGGATGGATGGATGGATAGGAGGATGGATGGATGGATGGATGGATGGATGGATGGATGGATAGACGGATTGGTGGATGGATAGATGAGTGGGCAAGTGGGCAAACAGATGGAGAGACAGACAGATAGAATTAACAAGTATATATTTTTAAAGATTCAGAGTGGTTAAATGTATTAAACAGGAACAAAAATAAAATTATGCATTATGTTGCCTATAAAAATCTCATGTTACTGCAATTCACTGGTAGAGATTGAGAGGACAGAAACAAAGTAAACAAGTAAACGGAAGCCTAAGGTGAGCAGCTGTATCTACACTTTCATCCTATGCCTCCATTCTAAAATGAAAATTAAAAAGAGACTAAGGTTATAAAATGCTGGAGCAATGGATTTATAAGAACTGTAGAGCTCCATCCACCTAACATCAGAGCACTGGCTTTTATAAAACAAAACTGTAAGATCTAATGAGCTTATCCAACCTTTTTGATGTCATGACATAATGTTGTCTGTCAACTAGAAATTCGTAGGCAAATGGATGGACCTGGAGGGCATCATCATGAGTGAGGTAACCCAATCAGAAAAGAACTCACACAGTATGTACTCACTGATAAGTGGATATTAGCCCAGAAACTTAGGATACCCAAGATATAAGATACAATTTGCAAAACACATGAAACTCAAGAAGAACGAAGACCAAAGTGTGGACACTTTGCCCCTTCTTAGAATTGGGAACAAAACACCCATGGAAGGAATTACAGAGACAAAGTTTGGAGCTGAGACGAAAGGATGGACCATCTAGAGACTGCCATATTCGGGGATCCATCCCATAATCAGCCTCCAAACGCTGACACCATTGCATACACTAGCAAGATTTTGCTGAAAGTACCCAGATATAGCTGTCTCTTGTGAGACTATGCCGGGGCCTAGCAAACATAGAAGTGGATGCTCACAGTCAGCTATTGGATGGATCATAGGGCTCCCAATGGAGGAGCTAGAGAAAGTAACCAAGGAGCTAAAGGGATCTGCAACCCTATAGGTGGAACAACAAAATGAACTAACCAGTACCCCCGGGAGCTCCTGTCTCTAGCTCTAGCTGCATATATATCAGAAGATGGCCTAGTCGGCCATCAGTGGAAAGAGAGGCCTATTGGTCGTGCGAACTTTATATGCCTCAGTACAGAGGAACGCCAGGGCCAAGAAGTGGGAGTGGGAGGGTGGGGGAGTGGGTGGGAGAGTGTGTGTGGGACTTTTGGGATAACATTGGAAATGTAACTGAAATAAATACCTAATTAAAAAAACAAGAGATAGGGGTAGGAGGATTGCTAGTTTGAGAACTTCTGGTTTCAGATGTACCAAGAACTAAATAAATGCACCAATAAGTTAAAAAAAAAGTTCACACTTAATAATATGTAATCGGTTTTATGAATAAAATCATATAATGGTTTAAGAAAGGTCACATTTTCTGTTGGGGCCACGTCCTTAGAGCTCTTGGAATGCATTTGATCCATGGGTTGTAGCTTAGATACACCTGAAAGGGGATAGTCTACAACACAATTTTAGAAAGAAACTTCAACATTTCTCAGAAAACATTATTACCATAGAGGCATTGAACTTAAATTATATGGCCTTAGCAGACATTTACAGATCACGCCACACAAGAGCTATACAACAACTTTTCTGTTCATTAGTGTGCTAACCCTCTTGAGAAAAATATATGTATTAGACCACAAAATAAGCCCCAAGAAATTTTCATAAATAAAATCATATATTGCATTTCTCTGATCAACTTGTCATAAGAAAGACATAAGATATTTTATAAATTATATAAATACATACAAAGTAAATGATACCCATTTAAATTGACAGAGAATCAGTGAAGTCATCTTAAGGGAATTTGAGGGAGGCTATATATGTGCTTGTGCATGTGTGTATATAGGTGTGCTTACCTTTACATGTCCATGTTGAAGATAGATGTTGACAATTAACAAAGAAAATTGTTCAATCTTTTCTTCATGGTGGAGACAAGAGAGAAATAGATCCATACATACGTGTATTAAGACATCACACACACACACACACACACACACACACACACAATTACTATTTTGAGAAAGGGTTTCTTACTGAACCTTGAGCTTGTCTTATGAACCAGTGAACCAGACAGGATCCTGAAATCCACTTGTTCTCTCAATTAGGTGCACTCCCATAAGCCTCTTCTCCACTATGAGAGGAATGTATGTTCTGGTCTCTGCAGGCTGTTTTCTTGGTTGACATTATGCTTGTTTTGGATCCACATAGTCTTGTTAGTTTCATGTCTTTCTAGAGGTTGAATTCAAGACTTTCAATCTTATTTTCTGACTCTTCTACCTGCTTTAAAACTGTCAGGATTTCATAGCAGCCTTATTTATAATAGCCAGAAACTGGAAAGAACCCAGATGTCCTTCAGCAATGGAACAGATACAAAAATGTGGTACATTTATACAATGGAGTACTACTCAGCTATTAAAAATGATGAATTCATGAAATTCTTAGGCAAATGGATGAAACTAGAAAATATCCTGAGTGAGGTAACCCAATCACAAAAGAACACATTAGTGAGTATGCACTCACTAATAAGTGGATATTAGCCCCAAAGCTCCGAACACCCAAGATACAATTTACAGATCACATGAAACTCAAGACGAAGGAAGACCAAATTGTGGATGTTTTGGTCCTTATTAGAAAGGGCAATAAAATACTCATGGGAGCAAATATGGAGACAACATACAGAGCAGAGATTGAAGAAAAGGCCATCCAGAGACTGTCCCACCTGGGGATTCATCCCATATACAGTCACCAAACTGCAACACTATTGTAGATGCTAAGAAATGTTTGCTGAAAGGAGGCTGATATAACTGCCTTCTGAAAGGCCCTTCCCGAGCCTTACAAATACAGAGGCAGATGCTAGTAGCCAACCATTGGACTGAATGTGGGGTCCCCAATGGAGGTGTTAGAGAAAGGAGTGAAGGAGCTGAAGGGGTTTGCAACCCCATAGGAAGAACAACAATATCAACCAACCCGACCCCCCAGAGCTCCCAGGGGCTAAATCACCAACCAAGGAGTACACATGGTTCTAGCTCCATATTTGGCCTTGTCAGGCATCAATGTGAGAAAAGCCCCTTGGTCCTATAAAGGCATGATAGATGTCCCAGTGTAGGGGAATCAAGGGAGGGGAGGAGGGAGTGGAAACCCTCATAGAAACAGGGGGAGGCTGGAAACCGAGAAAGGGAATAACACTTGAAATGTAAATAAAGAAAATATCCAATAAAAAATAACTGTCATGAGTTAACTTTCCCGGACACACTGAAGAACCAAGCTGTCTCAGGGGAACAGGTTCATGCTGGTTGGAGTATTCACCTTTAATAGCTATTTTATTCAGTTTAGCAGAAATGAAGATGGGGTCACTTTGCAGAGACGGACTTTGACCTACTTCATTCTGTCTAGATGCTTAACTCCAGCATTCATTGTGCTGAAAAATGGAAGGCACAGATAGTAACCACATATTAATTTTCTGGACAAAACCAGATATAAATTTCTTAAATGGAAATATACTTAAATTTTCTGGGATAAAAAGAAAGTCTCCAGAATCTACTTAAGAATTATTTGAAATGGCTTTCAAAAGAAAAAAGAAAAAAAGGCATGTATAGAGCTAACTCAGACTGGAAACAGTATACGTCCCAAATCCCCTGCACAGACCATAACCCCAGCCTCACAGTCTGTGTCCTGTGAAGGGCCTGATTACAGTGTATACCTGTATAAAAACACAACCCCCCAATTCTCATCTGGTCATTCAGTAAGACTGCAGCTTCCTCCCTCCATCCCTCTGACCCTCTGTCCCTCCCTCTCTCATCCTGCAAGTTCTACCACTGCTAGTCCACCAAAGGTTAGATCTGAGTCCTCAACTGTCTTGCCCATTGGCAACACGATAGTGTTTCCTTAGTAGTTGTAAAGGACAAAAACACAGGTATAATTTAGTTTGTCTGGAAAGAGAGTATTTCTAAGAACAACAACAAAAAATCATTTCAGATTAATTGCAATAATAAATAACAACACGTTATATTTCAGACTTAATTTTAAAGCCCTGTTTTCAGTTCTGTAAGATTTTGTAAGAGTAAGAATTCTATAGAAATATTCCTGGGAGGGAGTGTTGAAGAGATGGAGAAAGGAGGGAGGGAGGGAGGGAGGGAGGGAGGGAGGGAGGGAGGGAGGGAGGGAGGGAGGGAGGGAGACTTTGAGACTTAGTCTCCTCTTCCCAAATATGATGTGATAGCTATCTCGTGCCAATATTATTCCCACTTAATCATTTTTATGAGAATTAAGTTGCCAAACTTTTCATCAAACATCCCCTAAATATTGGAAAAATACAGGCTTTGTGGTCTCATTTAATTTAGTGCTCTAGAAAAGATTATGTAAGGGCTAGCTGCACTCATACATTCAAGGCAAATGAAAGAAGCAGGCTGTTTTCCTGGTAGTCTACAGTGCCATCAAATTTAATCTTGGCACACCTGGAATCCAATGTCTTTTGATGGGAAATATTTGAGAAATTCATCTAATTTCATAAAAAATCTAAACAAAAATGTGCTTTAGTTCTTTATGAAACAAATTACTGTAAAAGAAAACTAAACACATCAGAATTTGAGTAAGAAAGGGCTAAATCTTATGCACTAACTTTGATTACGGTCTATGGTGCATGACGTATTTTGATATCAGGGTTATTCTTCATTGTGATTTTTATTTAAGATAGCTAGACAGTTTAACTGAAGTGAAGAGGCCTCATTTTTCCAGTAGTCTTTTGCTAACTTTAGATGTAGAAAATGTGAGGCATTCACATTTGTAACACTGAGATACTAACAATCTTTTAGCAGTAACAAGCTTCGGTATAATTTTATTATTTATTTATTTATTTTTACTTCTGTTATCCCAGGTAGATTTTTCCCAGAGATACTAACAAAGAGTAAAGAGGGGTTATCTCAACAGGAGACTGTCAATATGGGTTTTGATAGGTGGCTTGGATCCTGCCCACTTTTACAAAGAACCAGAGATCTGTGAGACTGGGTGTATAACAAGTATTTTTCCTAAACCTATAAAACACAAAATGCCCAAACTGTGGCCCAGGGTTGCAGAAAATGAAAAACTTGCCACAGGTATTTCCATTACGTTTATGCTCTCAACAACATCTTCATCTCTAGTGGGTTCTTCTGTTTTCCTTTTGGAGTTGCTTGTTTCCAGCTCTTTGGTGTTCTTTGAGGCTGCCACCGACATTTCCATATAGTATCCTAATGGCCCCCTGCAGGGCTGCAATACAGAAAGGTCTGCTAGTGTTTCCATATGACCCTGGCTTTCCGAATTCTTAGATCACAGTGGTTTTAATTTGCATTAGACCATGGAAAACATGTCACAGGGTCTTGGGAGCAATATTTTTGGTGCCTTTGAGAAAAAAAAAAATCCATAGCTTAACTTCTTTCACAGTTGTATTGCCAAAAGCACTGACTCTACTTACAGTAGCATTTGCTAGAGTGTTAGCAAGGGTAAGGTCCATAAAAGTTAATTGAAATTACCTGAATGAAGCCCCAAGTGAGGCTTTGAAAATCGAGAGTAACCTTGTAATTGCCGTGTTCTCCTTTCAGCCTCTTCTCTTTTCTTAAATAGAGAGCTGCAGCTGATGAGCTACAATGTCACCTTACAGATAATGCAGAATGACACAGTAATTAATAACCAACTGAACTTTGTTTTAATAAAATACTCCAATGGAAGCACAGTGACAAAGCAATCATTCTGAAATGTTCAAGCGACCCAGGGCAAGCTTAAAAAGAAGATGTAGATGTTCACAGCAGGGAGACCCTGGAAACAGACACTGTCTCAGTATGGGGGGGATGGGCTTCACTTTTGGCTTGGAATCAAGGGCAATTAGATATGACTTTGAAAATTCTATCAGTCCTTTTTCTGCCATGAAATAAGACAGTTTTTTTTCAAAAGTTTCATTAGAGCTTGAATAGAAGAACAAGAAGAAATTTTGTAAATAAGATTCAGTATTAGCCCCATTCTTGTGATTCCCAGATAAAAAACCCCTATTTTCTTTGTTTTTTTTTTGTGGGGGGGGGAATTTTTTTATTAGATATTTTCTTTATTTACATTCAAATGCCATCCAGAAAGTTCCCTATACCCTCCCTCTGCTCTACTCCTCTACTTGCCCACTCCCACTTCTTGGCCCTGGAATTCCCCTGTATTGGGGCATATAAAGTTTGCAATACCAAGGGGCCTCTCTTCCCAATGATGGCCGACTAGGTCATCTTCTTATACATATCCAGCTAGAGACACGAGCTCTGGGGTTACTGGTTAGTTCATATTGTTGTTCCACCTATAGGGTTGCAGACCCCTTCAGCTCCTTGGGTGCTTTCTCTAGCTTCTCCACTGGGGGCCCTGTGATCCATCCAATAGATAACTGTGAACATCCACTTCTGTATTTGCCAGGCACTGGGATAGCCTCACAGGAGACAGCTATATAAGGGTCCTTTCAGCAAAATCTTGCTGGCATATGCAATAGTGTCTAGGTTTGATGATTGATTATGGGATGGATCCCCGGGTGGGGTAGTCTCTGAATAGTCCATCCTTTCGTCTTAGCTCCAAACTTTGTCTCTGTATGTAACTCCTTCCATGGGTATTTTGTTCCCTATTCTAAGAAGGAATGAAGTATCCACACATTGTGAGTATTGCACACAGAACTGGATTAGAAACTTCCCTCCCTGATATAGCTGTCTCTTGTGAGACTATGCCGGGGCCTAGCAAACACAGAAGTGGATGCTCACAGTCAGCTTTTGGATGGATCACAGGACCCAAATGGAGGAGCTAGAGAAAGTATCCAAGGAGCTAAAGAGATCTGCAGCCCTGTAGGTGCAACATTATGAACTAACCAGTACCCCAGAGCTCATGTCTCTAGCTGCATATGTATCAGAAGATGGCCTAGTTGGCCATCACTGGAAAGAGAGGCCCATTGGTCATGCAAACTTTATATGCCCCAGTACAGGGGAATGCCAGGGCCAAAAAGTGGGAGAGGGTGGGTAGGGGAGTGGGGGGGGGAGGGTATGGGGGACTTTTGGGATAGCATTGGAAATGTAAATGAGGAAAATACCTAATTAAAAAAATAAAGAATCTTCCCTCACTATGAAAGTTTGGGATAATTTTCCCAGCTTCTTGGAACTTCACTAGCAAACCTTCAGGTAAAGAAGTTCTGAGTTGTTCTTACATAGGCCGTATATATTGGAAAGAAGAAATTTATGCAACTAGTACATCCAAAGAACTTAGACTATGCTTCTCTTATTTAGTTCCTTCAATAACAAAGGATTAGGAATGTCTCAAGTGGTTAATTGTTCAGAAAAAATTAAAATAAAAGTGTTCTGTGAAGTACATGTGACTCATATGTAAAGCCCTTCCCTAGCCTTGAGTTTTACTTTGAGTATCACAAAAAGGAACAATTAATTTATATAAAGAAAAGTGGTCTACCTCTTCTAACATTGTTAACATTTAATATTTTTAGTGCTTACAACTGAAGATAAGTCATCAAATGCTTAAGTAATTGAGTTTTAATTGTTTATTTTCTATTTAAATTAGACAATGTTATAGATGAATATGGCACCCTAAGACCAAGAGTTCTATTAAAAATAGAGTGGTTCTCCCTTGGAAAGGGATTCCTTCTCAAAGAAATTTAGGATAATGTAGAGGAAGCAAAAGAGTAAAACCACCGGGACTAAGCATGTAGAATCTGTTACAAGTCATACAGAAAAGAATATCTACAGTGTGAGATGTAGAGTTGCAAGACACAGATGACAGGGTGGCCTTCTCCTTACCTTCTATTGAACACATGTACTGAGGTCCTTGACCCTACAAGCACGTTTTATAAACAGAACATCTCACAGGATGGATTCTGCCAAAATTACATTAGAAAATGTTCAGGTTGTGATTTAACTAAATATCTTTTCTTGCCTAGAACAGTCTCTATTTATATTTGCTGTTTCAGTGTTATTGTTATTATTTCCACCTTTTTATACAAAGTGTCTCATTTGAGTGGCAATTCATGTTGTCATTTGTGGTGGTTTGAATGAGAAATGTTCCCTAGGTGCCCCTGCCACTGGAGTCTATTGCTCTGTGTCAAAACACTTTGTAGAAACTGAAGTTGTATGTGAAAAAAATGGGAAACTGAAAGACAATGCCAGGTCATTAGAAAAGGATCAGTGAGCTGAGGAGCAGAGAGAAAGCCATACAGGATGCAACCATGTCAGCACAATTATAGCATTAAGGCAGTAACGTTTACAAAGACTTCCTTGTCGTGGAAGATGATTCCCAAAAAGCTGGACAGCCACAATGAAGTGATCTGTGCTATGGAAGTCAATGCTGAAGTCCAGATAGTCTTGACATGAGTTTGTAAATGTTAATGAAGTTGATAATAAATTAAGGTAACAGCCACATTTTGAGTCTTTATAAAGACAAGGTCTTGTTTGACTGTCCTCTAGACTCAGCCTTCAAAGTATTGGGACATTTGGTAATTTTTGATGAAATTTCTGAGAAACCTGGTTAAATTTTGCCTAACAAAATTAACCATACATAGTGCCAGTTCAATGTAATGGGAATTTTCTTAATTTCTTGTGGTATGTAGATTAATTCTTGCAAACACTTATTATCAGGGTGAAACATATAAAGTTGTTGCTCTTCAACCTCTGACCTTGAAAGCTGAACTCCATCTGCTTTGGCTTAATATCATCTTACTGATACATAGAGAGAAAGAAAGGCAGCAAAATTTAGTATCATAAATAATCCTCACATAGTACAGTTGCTTGAGGGGGAGGCAGAAAAACTGGTAGAAGTCAATTGACAAGAATTTATTCAACATCTATATGCTATACATCCTTAGTATATAGGGTATATGCTAAGGAAATGCTCCTGGTTCCTTTATATCTAACACAGTAAGTAGCAACCCTAATATTATTAGAGGAAGGAAATAATGAAGTAACAATAATTGTAATCATCTAGTCAGAGGAACAACCAAAAAAGTCATATGAAATAGCAAAAAGCCCTCAAGAGTAACATTGAATGAAGATGATATCAAACATTTGAACAGTTCAAAACTGGATGGCTCCATTAAATCTTTCTCCTCTTGGTTCAAGGGACCCTCCACAGGAGAAGGATGAGTGATTTTTAAGAGTCACAGATGTAGAATACCAAAGAAATAGACCTTCTAAACACAAGACTGATGCTCATATGAACATACAGAGACTGTGACAGCATGGACCAGGTCTTCAGAAGTCTGCCCCAGATGGAGTCCAAGGACTAAGGGGAGACATAGAAATAAGCCTTCACTCCTAACCCAGAAGCAGTCTCCAAATGAAAACAACTGGAAACACAAACTTAATTTTCTCCTAGGTTATCTTACTTGGGAAAAGAAAAAAAAAGGTGGGGGGTGTTTCTGCATGCTCATCAGGAGATAGCAAACACAAAACAAATTCAACGGAATCTTTACAAGTTTTTGTCTTATAATGTTCAATCAAGTTATTTTTAAAATTATTTTTATGTATTTATATGTTTAAAAAACTTTTATTTAGCTGGGTGTGGGCACATGCTCTTAACCTTAGCACTTGGAAGTCAGAAACGGGAAGATCTCTGTGAGTTTAAGACCAGCCTAGTCTACAGAGTGAGTTCCAGGACAGACATGGATACACAAAGAATCTCTGCTCAAAAAAAAATTTATAAAAGAAAATTTTTTTTATTTTTCTTTTATATATATATATATATATATTTTTATTACGTATTTTCCTCAATTACATTTCCAATACTATCCCAAAGTCCCCCATACCCTCCCCGCCCCACTCCCCTACCCACCCATTCCCACTTTTTGGCTCTATTCTCTTAATTTTACATGTCCTTTGTGTATATATTGTGGCTTTAGATTTTACATTTTTATGGGATTACTGTGTATGCAAAAGTGTGTGTCTCTGCATCCATGTGTTTTGTCTGCTTTTTCTTTGTTTTTTTTTTCTGTTTGTTTTGTACTATTCAGATTTGTATGTTGTTATTTTATCATATTGTATTTTTATATTAGTATTAATTAGATGTCTGTTTAGTTTCTAAGGAGAAGCAAAGGTATGAATGTAGATGAGAAAGGAGCCAGGGAAGATCTTAGAGGAGTTGAGGTGAGAGAAATCACAATCAATATACTGCATGAAAATTCTATTTTCAATTAAAGAAAAAAGACATAAAAGTAGCTGACTGTGTTTAAAAGTAAGATACAAATGACTGTCTATTACCTTCCAGAATAATACCACACTGAACAGAACTCCAAAATAAAAGGCAAAGGATAGAAACAAACCTACCTACCAAGCATAAAGAAGCTGAAAATAGCTGGCATATCTATTCTGATAGATGATAAAATAGACTTCAAAATTAGTCAGAATTGTTAAGGGAAATCATTACATATTAATAAAAGAAACATTTCCTCAAGATGACTTAACAATTATAAGTATTTATGGAGTTAATGTTGGGACACCAAATTTCATAATACAAACACTAAAACAAAAATTCAGATTTCAGATTTCCATTTACATTTTTAGATATGCCATGCAGACTAAAAGTCAATAAAGATACGTCAGAGCTAAGCTATATGATGTATCACTTGTATTTAATAGATATACATAGTATATTTCAACCAACAGATGTGGCACATACAGTACACTCAGCTTTCTCTAAAAGTGGTGACAGATACCACGAGGCAAGCTTCAAGTTGTTAAAAGAAGCAATATAACTACTTATATCTTTATAGATCATACTGCAATGAACCCACACATCAACAGGAAGATAAACCACAGAAACTACACATATATTTGAAGACTGAACACACAATATAAACAGTCACTGAAGAAATCGATGAAGAAATGTAAAAATTGCTAGAATTGAAAGAAATGAAATACTGGCTTATTAGAATCTCTAGAATCCAGCTAAGCCATACCAAAGAGGAAAGTTTATGGCCTTAAGTGTTTACATTAAAAATCATATATATACATATGTATGAATATTAAGACAAATATAACTGAAGTAAAAGACAACATATAATACACCAGAGTGGAAATTAATGAACTGAAGACTGCAGGAACAATAAAGTACAAAGTAGACTTGTTTCTTTGCAAACAAAAACAAAATTGATAGACTTTTTGCCAAAATAAACAAAAGAAAGAGGAAAAAAGTCCAAAAATTAGTTAACTAGCTATGAAAAGTACAAGGTAGGAATGGAATCTATTGGAGGAATACTTTGAAAGTTTTTCTTACTAATGAACTGGAAAACTGAAGCAAACAAACAAAAAATAAGTTCTCAAACACTTTCCCTGCCCATGAAGATATGAACAACTTAACCCAGCCCATAGCTAGCAAGAAACACTAATTTAAATCTCCCCACAGTGAAAAGTCCATAAATTGAAAGGCTCACAGACAAATTCTACCAAATCTTTAGGGATAGTGCTAGCATCCATACTTCTCAAATTGAAATAAATAGAAACAAAATAGAAAGAGAGACAATATTGAAGACTATCAAACTCTGCATAGTCAAATACAAAAGCCAAACAGGACACAGAAACTGTAGGAAAGTAAAGCAATTCTCCTGATGAACATACATGAAAAATCCTCAGAAACGTGCAAGCCATGATGATAATCTTTAATCAGCAACTTAACACAGCCTAGAGTAACCTGAGTGGAGTCTCAATAAAGATTGTCAACCTTAGGCTGGAATGTGGGTAGGTCTGCTTGAGGCTGTCTTAATTAAATTGATTGATGTGGGAAGACTTGGAGTTCTGTGAATGATATCATTCCCCCAGCAAGTTTCCTGGACTGCCTAAGAGTGGGGAAATTAAACTAAGCACAGCGGGCATGCATGTGTGCATTCACTTCCTTTCTGCATTTTCCTGCAGATGTGTTATGACAAGCTGTTTCGATCTGCTGCTATGGTGACTCCCAACCCCCGCAATGATGGACTGAGACCCACATAGCTGATTTTATCTTAAGCATATAAACAATTCTGAGACATCTAAGTACTCGGCCTCAGATGACTACAGAGCCACAGTGTCCCAGGCTGTGTGAAAGTGGAACAAAGTAGACATGTAGAACAGTGGATATCATAGAAGACTCAAAAAGGACTCTATACAGTTACAGCAGCTGAATGCTTGGCAAAGGCATCAAAACCCCAAAAAGGGACCATGAGAGAGGGAGAACTCTTAAAGAGTGAAAGGAAAATAGAGGGATATAACAGAATACTTGTGACATGTAGACTGTAGGTATCATCAGAATGAAAGAAGGAAGAGGACCAGAATTGGAAATGAGGGGAAATGAATGAGAGCATAATATGGAAGTCAGAGAGATGGCTGATAACTCAAGTCCAATTCCTAGAACACCTTAAAAGCCCAAAAGCCATAGAGTACATTTGTGTTCCTGGTACTCCTATAAGGCCACTTCCTGGTATGACAAACTGTAAGCCAGAATTGTAAGCTAAAATAAAGCCTTTGTCGGGTTATTTTATCAGAACAACAGAAATGAGACTAGAACACAAACCAGATTCCAAAGTGCATTAAGATCATACGTCACAACTGAGCTAGCTTTATTCTAGGAATGAGTGCTGACAGAGTTGCCTAGAAGTGGGGGTATGAACAGAAACAGTAAAGACCATGCTTCAACAAGAAGGAAGGCCAGAACCAATTCTCAAAGATTGTTGTCTGACTTTCAGACAAGTACACTTGTATATGCATTTACACACACACACACACACACACACACACACACACAAATAGAGGCAGAGAACTGTGTGTGATAATGTCATTATGAAACTCACTGTTTATCACGTTAACTAAATGATGAATAGAAAAAAATGAATTTCCAGTAAAATTCCTTGCTTAATCTTGAAAGCCTAGCTTTGTACTGCTAAGAAGTACTTTTGTGATTTATCCTGTTTTGACTGCCTGTTCTGAATTTTTTGCTTCTTTCACCTCAAAACCCCAGACTATATGATCTTTGGAAGTAGACTGTGTTGCTTCTTAATCTTAATTAACATCTCCTGTTCTTAAATATCACTAACTTTAAATGTTACTCAATAAATTCTCATTAAAGCAAAAGGAACCCTACATACATTGGTGATGACATCTGAGCTCTTTCCTGAGTCAAAAGAAATCTGATTATGTAGATAATATGGATATTATTATTACTATACACTTCACCTAAATTTAATATAGTCCTTGATCATTGTATTTTGGAAAAAAATAATTTGGTTTTCTTGAGTATTTTGTGACCTTACTATTTCATATCAATGATTGTTGTTTCCCTTCTTAGGGTGCAACCCAGAAACAAATTGTATATTTGTATGTTTGTCAATGACTTTTAAGAGATACAGTTTCACTAAATTATACTAAATATTGTTTTTCTGTAAAAAAAAAAAAGTCGGTAATTTTTTTTCCATTAAAGCAACTGCAACTTTAAGAAACTGTTTCCCCTTGCTGCTTTTATTGACAGGAAACCTTGACTCTGAAACCTGAAGGTCAATATTAGCTGTCTGCATGTCATCGAAGATAGGGACAGCCAAGCTGGAAGGTCACCAAGAGACTTGCTAATGTGGGATTTGTCTGGCTTTCCAAGTCTCACAGCATTTTTATAATATTTCATATACTTGATAGTAGTTGATACATAGAAATTTGCTCTTCAAATAAGTAAAAATCAGCCCCACATGTCTATATGTGGGAGTATTCACCTACTATGCACAATAGATATTTCATTCTACTTTGCTTTGGATTAAGAAAATACTAATATATTCAATTATGACATTGTTTTGTATAGATCACAATTGTACATAATATGCATGCCACTATCCTTTATTTACACAGAGTATTATTTAAATTTGTGCTGGTAACAAGTGTATCCATATCTGTCCTCGTACAGTGTTTCAAACAATGCATTGAATATGTGCAGTCAGCATGATCCTGGGATCTGCTAAATGAACTTCATATAGAAATTACACTGACATGTTGTCATGCTGCAGTTGCAAAGCCAAAGCAAATCAAAATTCAGAATTATGGAATTGATGAACATTAGCTTTGTAGCAATATAGGCTGCTCGCCTTTAGCAAAATCCTGCTTCTATATCTCCTGTGATGTATGGATGGACTGTGCTAGGGTTGGAGGCTAGGACATGCTGTTAATGGGAAACTACAATAACTTAAGTTTTTACTGTGCCCCTTGCTGGCATGTAGGTGGAAGGCATCGGTGTGATTCACTAAGTAATCACTTTGTTGTTGAAGAATTCCTTAGTCGTGTTCATATTGTATTTTGGCACCTGGAGAATATCTTTTAAATGGTTCTGTATTTAAAGCTCCAAACACTGAGTTGTGTGATGGTTTTCTGCTCTTGTGCTGTCCCTCAACTCATAGGGTCAGAGGTACTTATATACATAGCTTATCCACTTTATGTCTCCAGGTACCAAACCAGCACTTGGCACATCATACACTATCAGTAATAATTTGTGAGGTGAGCTCAAAACAGGAAGCAAGTCAATCTTGACTATTTTCACAACTTTGTATAAGTTATTTTTCCATTTCCCCAAAGGGGAGAAATTACAAATAAAATGAAAGAAGATTAAATTGGGATGAAATTAGGTAGCTCTTCAGTTACTTATGCCTGATCAAATATTTACTAGATGTTAATAAATGTGGCAAGCAACTTTCTAGGGAGGTATGTACTTTAGTAATCCATTTGACAGGTGAAAAATCCTGGGCACAGGAAGGTTATGTGATATACCTAAAGTACCAACTCTGGGATTTGATCTAGGCCACTGCTATTACTCAGAACTTTAATGTCTCCCAATTGTAGAAGGACTCACCTCCAGCTTGTTATTTGGAGCTGGTGGAAGTTTTAAGATGGGAACTAGCAGGTGTAAGTTAAAGGTATGACCTCAGAAGGGGCTACTGAGATCCTCTCAAGACAGTTCTTTACTGTCTCTCCACTTGCATTCTGATCACCACAGGCTGAACAACTCTGAGCCTCTC
This sequence comes from Mus musculus, assembly GCF_000001635.26. Classification (NCBI taxonomy): domain Eukaryota; kingdom Metazoa; phylum Chordata; class Mammalia; order Rodentia; family Muridae; genus Mus; species Mus musculus. The sequence continues at coordinate 76,145,675 of NC_000074.6, read as the reverse complement.
TACGATGTACTTACTGTCATGATGGCTTTCCCCAAGTAGGTAATAACAACAGAGCCAATAGACCAAATTATCAAATCTCCAAAACTGTGAACCATATTTTCAGCCTTCTAATTGTCTGTCTTAGGCACTGTTACAGTGGTGGAAAGTTATCAGAGTGATATAACCACAGAGCTAACATTTATGACTTAAATGTCCTCCAAAGTACTGTGATGATAAGCTAACTTACAGAAGTCAAGGGGAAAAGGAAAGGGCAATTAAAACTATTTACAAAATTTGAAACTCTGTCCTTTATACAAAATAATAGTTAGTATATGATTTGACAGTTGTAAGTATATTTTGAATTTTTGCAAGTGTTAATTATACATAAAATATTGAGCACCATGGGCAAAGTCTGTGCAGTGAGGCTTTGACAAGAGCACATCAAATATATTCACTCAATAACAAAATCAGTGAGCAGCCATCATGTACAAGGCAATCCACCAGGGTTGTGACAGAGGTATGGATATCAAACCAGGATGTGAATGCAGGGCTCATTGCCACCTCTGAGATCTCAGAAACAAGGAACATTTCTGTTATCCTTGCCTTTTAATTCCTTTACCTGTAAAATTAAAACACTATTCACCCACAGAATTAATATAAGGACTAACCACAAACTGAAGTGCAAGTTCTGCCTTTATTACTATTGCTGACTGAATATTAATTTATATTATGGATATCACTCCATTCAACACAGTCTTACTAGTAATTCTTAAGTAGAAAGGCATCACTAGAGAGACTAAATTTAGGTTCTGATTTCTGTATGAAATAGGAAGTGGTGTCTTATTTTCTTGTGATGTGATGAAAGAATTCATCAGTATCTAGTACTGTCTATTATTAAGTACTTTGCCCTTTTGCCCTTGTTCAAGAAGAAGGAAAGGAGGAAAGGGAAAAGTAGAAGAAGGAGAGGAAGAGAAAAAAGAGGAGGAAAAGAAGACTGAAGAGATGGAGGAGGACAAGGAGGAGGAGGAAGAGGAAGAAGAAGAAGAAGAAGAAGAAGAAGAAGAAGAAGAAGAAGAAGAAGAAGAAGAAGAAGAAGAAGAAGAAGAAGAAGAAGAAGAAGAAGAAGAAGAAGACAATGATGATGAAAGAGGCCTACATCCATAATCTAAGAATCTAGTATGTATGGAAACTTAGCCTGAATCCCTTCCAGTGGACATGAATAGGCATAACCAGGGACTGCTGAACTTTTGAGTGTTGGGGGATACTTGATACCTAGAAATTATTGTCTCTGTCCCTCAACTACTGTCTTCTACTTTTTTACTATTTTTTATTAGCTAAGATGCCCATAGAACCAGAAAAACAAATGGGACAACAGGAACAGAATACTCGTGTGCTATTTCATGCAGTTTTGTCGATGATGATGATGATGATGATGATGATTTATTTATTTATTTAAATTGTGTCAATCTTATATGTCCCCTATCATGTCTGAAATGGCCACAACATACTCTAATACAACTCATCAGACCTGATGAAATGGGATAAAAGGTAATAGTATTCAACATTAGGAAAGTATTCTTCCTGAAGAAGTCAGAAAGAAAAACGGATGGCTGAGAAACAATAACATGACGATCTTCTAGCAGATTCAGAAATGTTTGGGCTCCTGCTATAAGTTTCATATACTGACTACCCACTTGGTCATTGTGTGTTTGTGTGAGTGTTTGAGTGTTTGTGCATGTACGTGTGAGTATGTGCACACACACGTATGTGTGTGTGTGTGTGTGTACATGTATAAGTTCTCAGCATAATTTTCAGTTGAAAGCTATACTTAAATGCATATCTTTCAGAGCTCAAGTCTCAGGAGATTTAGGGGCATATATTTCTATATTGCCTTATGGTTTTTAGCTCCTGTGATTTTTCTGAGTTGAACTGAATAAGTCACTTATCACTCCCACACTCAGCTTGTCCAACTTAGTGTAAGTTCACTTTTCTGACTGACCCTTTAAACCCCAACTAAGGCTCTATCAGCAGATTTTATCCATGTAATACATATACCCACTTTGGGGTCATTGATGTACAAAGTGAACGAAAGTCTGCCTTAGTATTTATCCTCATAACAGCCCATTAGTTAACCCTGACCATTTACCATTCTCAATTATTTTCCATCTTAGTCATTCAAGCCATTTTTCTCCAACTTTGAAGGTCTTAGTTCTTCATACTGTAGTTGCTGACCTTGTAAATCAGATTTTCTGTAGCCTATTAAGAAGTGTCTTAAATTCTAAGTAAAGTATGTGTTTCTAGCTCCAATGGCCTCTAAATTAATGCTCTACAACCCTGTTCAAGAAATGTTTTCTCAGGTTTATTTCCTCTTAGTTCAAATTATGTGTCTACTTATATATGTTAATCTTATATATCATTTCATTCTGCTTTTTCTGGTTTTCTTTTTAGAAACTAACACACTGATTTGTATATTTTGCTTGATCATATTTGCTGCTAGGAAGTTTTACAATTTAAATTTTCAGCCCATTTTTAAATTTCTTAGTATATTAATTTCATGCTTAAAATGTAAGAATGTTTTTTCATATTAAAATTTTTTCCTAAATTGATGGGTAACCTGTGGAAGTCACACTGACTTCTAAGACTCAAATATTAACTAAGTTTTTTTTTCTGTTTTAATTTGATGTTTTACATCTTATAATTTATGTTGTGAACATTAATTAACAGTGAAAAGCAGCACATTCCATCTCACTTATGATAAAGAAATAAAAGTAATATATTTTAAACTATCACATTGACAAAATTAAAAGAGAATAGCATCTAATATTAAGATGTACATTGTAAAAGAAACTCTCAGTTGCCGAAGGGTAATAATTAGCTTGGAACATTTTTTATGAAATAAATTCTAAAAATATCTATCAAGATCTTTAAAAATGTTCATAGTATACTCTTACCCACAAATATACAGGAATTTATTAGCAAATTATATGAAAGCATAGACATATGCATATATTTACCATTACATTATTTTATATTATAGATACATATTTATATTTACATCCTAAGAAATCAAGATTTGTAAAGAGAGAATGGATAGGTGAATCAATTGTTACAAACACTGGCTATACGATTTTGAGGACCAGAATTTGATTCCCAGCAGCCACATCACAAGGCATTTAAGAAGACAAAAAGGGGTGCTTGCCTTGCATCCCCTAGAGCTAGAGCAACAGGCAGTTGCTGTGGACTGCCCAGTGTGGGTGCTGGGGACCAAACTTGCCTCTTCTGGAAGAGCAGCAATCACTCCTAACAACTGAGCAACATCCACAGACCCATGATTAAGAGAGCTTGATTTAAGAAGGACACATGCTCCACTATATTCATAGCAGCCTTATTTATAATAGGCAGAAGCTGGAAAGAACCCAGATGCCCCTCAACAGAGGAATGGATACAGAAAATATGGTACATTTACACAATGGAGGACTACTCAGCTATTAAAAAGAATGAATTTATGAAATTCCTAGGCAAATGGATGGACCTGGAGGACATCATCCTGAGTGAGGTAACCCAATCACAAAAGAACTCGCACAATATGTACTCACTGATAAGTGGATATTAGCCCAGAAACTTAGAATACCCAAGATATAAGATACAATTTGCTAAACGCATGAAACTCAAGAAGAACGAAGACCAAAGTGTGGACACTTTGCCCCTTCTTAGAATTGGGAACAAAACAGGCATGGAAGGAGTTACAGAGACAAAGTTTGGAGCTGTGATGAAAGGATGGACCATCTAGAGACTGCCATATTCGGGGATCCATCCCATAATCAGCTTCCAAACACTGACACCATTGCATACACTAGCAAGATTTTGCTGAAAGGATCCAGATATGGCTGTCTCTTGTGAGACTATGCCGGGGCCTGGCAAACACAGAAGTGGATGCTCATAGTCAGCTATTGGATGGATTACAGGGCCCCCAATGGAGGAGCTAGAGAAAGTACCCAAGGAGCTGACTGAATCGAATCTGCAATCCTATAGGTGGAACAACAATAGGAACTAACCAATTAACCCCCCCCCCCCGAGCTCGTGTCTCTAGCTACATATGAATCAGAAGATGGCCTACTCGGCCATCAGTGGAAAGAGAGGCCCATTGGTCGTGCAAACTTTATATGGCTCAGTACAGAGGAATTCCAAGGCCAAGAAGTGGGAGTGAGTGGGCGGGCTAGTGGGTGGGAGAGCATGTGGGTGACTTTTGGGATAGCATTGGAAATGTAAATGAAATAAATACCCAATTAAAAATAAATTAATTAATTAATTAAATTTTTAAAAAGAGAGAGCTTGACTTAAGAAAAGAGTAACTCAGAACAACGGCTGGAATGCTTTAGGGATTTTTTTTTCTGACACTGCATACCAATTTTTTTTTAGGTCAACAGATACTAAGAACTAAATTATTTTACATTAAATTTTCTACTATATTCACTTAAACATTATAATATTAGCAACAATCTGGTGAAAGAATGTGAGATCACTGTAATATTTTGATTTGCCAAAAACCTATTTCCAAATGAGGTTATATTCAAAGGTTCCAGACACACACAAAATTACATGGGACAGTATTCAAACTCTTACAACTCTAATATTTCTTCTTCTTCTTCTTCTTTTTTTATGTTAGGCAGACATGGAATCTGAGAACTTACACTGCTACTGGAATTTATGACTGATACAGCAAACACATTCCTCTCTTTTCTTCCTTAATTAAGCAGATGTTTATGAATGAACAGGTATTGTGTTTCATTGCTTAGGACATGGATGTGTTTTATTTCATCCATTAAGTTACTTGGCCCTATGAAGTTTAGATTCTCACCACAGTATATAGCAAACAAGAAAATGCTAGTTATTTGATAGCATTTCAGATATTTAGAGGCCAATAATTATAGAATGAAAAGAAACTCCTTGAGCATAGAATCACTGAAAGCTGAAACCTGAACAAAGATCTGAAGGGTAAGAAACAGCCAGTCATGTGAGTGTCAATAAAACATATATGACAGAGTCGTGGTAATTGCAAAGGCATTGCATGATGATGCAGCTATGGTCTAACCAAGGGATTTCAGAGAGATGAATCTATGTGGAATGCAGGTGGCAAAGGGAAAATCTGGGCCAGGAGGCAAGAAATGGAGGTGAGAGCAGAGTACTTTTGACCATGCCAAGAATTTATATTTCACTTTAAGTTGAAATTACCTGAATGTTCTAACTATGGGAGATGTATCATCTGATTTATGCTTTCAAAAATAAGCTTTTGAGTATGCATATATGTTAATGAAAAAAGGATGGGAGAGAGAGACAGAGTCAGAGACAGAGATACAGAGAGACAAAGAGACAGAATTGTGAACAGACAATATCAGCCTCAGGTGTTGCTGTGCAGATTCTGCCCACTTTGTTTTGTTGAGACAGCGTCTCCCTGGAACTCTCCATTTATGCAAGGCTGACTGGCCACTGAGGCCCAGGTATCTGCTTGTTTCCACTTCTCCACTTCTGGAATTACTAGCATATGCTTCCATGTGTGCTTGCTGACAGGAGCCTGATAAAGCTGTCTCCTGAGAGGCACTGCCAGTGCCTGACAAATACAGAAGTGGAGGCTCACAGCCATCCATTGGACTGAGCACAGGGTTCCCAATGGAGGAGCTAGAGAAAGGACCCACAGGGTTTGCAGCCCCATAGGAGGAACCAACCAGTACCCCCGGGCTCCCTGGGACTAAATCACAAACCAAAGAGTACACAAGGAGGGACTCAAGGCTTCAACCCCATATGTAGCAGAGGACGGTCTTGTGGGACATTAATGAGAGGAGAGGCCCTTGGTTTTGTGAAGGATCGACACCCCAGTATAAGGAATGCCAGGAAAGGGAAGTGGGAGTGGGTGGGTTAGTGACAGGGGGAGGTGGGAATGGGATAGGGGGTTTTCAGAGGGGAAATGAGGAAAGGGGATACAATTTGAAATGTAAATAAAGAAAATATCTAATAAAAATGAAAATAAATTAAAAAGAAGTTGAACTCGGGTCTTCATGCTTGTGCATCAAATACTTCATTGACTAAAACTGCCTCTTGTTAACTGGAAGATACTCTAGTCCACGCTGTAGGAATGATGCTACAGTTTGGACATGGACTATAATCAATAGTTCATAGATTAAAGTCTTAGTTTATGGGTTAAATTTAGTCCATGGATTAAAATGGGACCATTTGGAGGTATTAGGAGGAATGGAGAACAGGGAAGAGTGGAAGAGGGATGGAGATGGGGGCTAAGGGCAGTTAGTGAGAGAAAATCACAATAACATATTATATGAGTGAAAATATCATAATTAGGCACATTATTTTAAATTATCACTAAAAAACCTCAGTGACATGTTTTAAAATAAAGTCTTAGTCTGCAGCTTGGTTCTTTCTGTTGTGAAGTTGTGAAAAACTTTAAGAGCTCGGGTGTAGTGGGAAGTCATTGCATCACATTGGGCATGTTCTCGAAGGAAGGAAGGGGTCTGCGGCCCATCCTCATCCTCTCTATGGATGATGTTCCATGGTTTGCTCAACCTGCTGTGCTAACATAGCAGAGGCTGAAATAAAAAGATCCAGTCAGCCATGCACTTAAACCTTTCAAACTCATGAGCCAAAGCATGCCTCTTCTCTGCAGAAGTTCATTATTTCATGTATTAGTTACATATAGAAATCTCACTAATGTGGACGGTGAAGCCAGGGCACCAGGTCCTGACCTCAACTAGCAAACAAGAACCTCATCAATCTTTTCTATCTCCAAGCTCTGACAGACCTCCTGACTTGCCTGAGCTCATGCTGTCATGATGATGTGTTATTTGGCCAATCGAGATTAGATTTATCTTGCTGCAGTAAAGTAGCCTCTGTCAAAAAAAAAAAAAAATTCCCCAGCACTGTAGCCCAGAATGATCCCATAGAGCATCACACAGCCCTTGGCAGACTGTCACACTGAAGGCAAATAGCTCAACCCTCCTCTCTCCTGAGGATGCTGAGCTGGGAAGAGCACTTTTTGTAGGGATTTCCTGGAGTCTGCTTTGGAGTCAAGGAAATAACATTTCTTCCTCAGTGTTTCCTGATGTGATCTCTTTTTTTAAAACCTTTTCCACAAGCATACACAACAGAAGCCACTAGAGGACATAATGTCTAAATGATTGTCCCAAGCACAGACACAGTGAGCATGAACTTAGACTCAGACCTGAGGGTAAGCAGTGATCCCACCATCATACTGAGGGTAAACTGTGATCTTGATCCCATCCTCTTTGCTTCAAGACAACAAGAAAACCTCATCTACTCCAATTTTTCGCTAAACAAATAGTGACAATTTATAGTCTTTGATTAGTGCTGGGGAGTCTAGAATCTATAGTTTTAGTCTTTTTCTGACAAGTAAATGCATGCATTAATTTTTCTAACCACTAAACACAAGTGTTCTAGAAAATTCTAAATTCTATGTGGAAGTAGGCATTATTATCTATGCGATCTGCATGTCTTCACTGTGAGTATTCATTCCCATTGCACAGCCAGATACAGCCTGATTCCAGGCTATGTTCATTTTCATTTGATATATCATGTTGTTTTGTAAATAATCTGTCCTCAACAGATGTTTACAGGTGAGTTAATTCAGGTATTTCTTACTGTATTCCTAGGTAAAAACACAGAGAAATAAGCATTAATTTTTCTGAAATATTTGTATTCAGAATATCTTTTGGTTTTATTTTCTTATGAAGCTTATGAGGCATGATCATGTTTTAAAAATGAGGAGACTTTTGATTCATATTTTACAGAATATGTTTATATATACTCACCTGTATAGTGGTCTTGCTCCTGTGTAGTGTTTTTAATATTTTAATTGTTTTCTTGCTTCCCAGTCAGAGGCATTCTAAATAACACCTAATATGAATAGTTTACAATTTTTAACTCTCTGATTGCTGTGAACGACCCTGTAAAAATAGGTTAATGAGTTCCTTAGGTGGAAATAAGTTATTCTCATCTCACTGAAAAAAAAATCTAACACATAAGTTTGATCTTCATGTGTAGACTATAGACACATGTTTCTAAAGAATGCTGAACAGAAAGAAGTACCTTTGCGGTCAGTGCAGGCAAAATGTAGAAAAATAATTAGGCCATCATTTAAAGCACATAAACGCAGCATGTACACATGCATACACACATAGTCTCATTAACTTTAAACCATAGAAAGTAATTACAGATTCACTGCTAATGAACATATGGGCTAAGTTCTGACACTCTACTGGTTTCAGTTCAGCAATCCTAGAAACAAAGCAAAGCTCACAGATGGATGGGGAAATGTGAGTGAGTGAGGGCCAGGAAGCAAAATTCCTTTATAACTGTGGAACAGAGCTCCAGAGCATCCGAGAGCAAAGGACTCTCAGAGCCATGCCATTCTGAATCCGAACAGCTCTGCTCTGTGGCCACCACCTGTTGTCAGGAGAGAAACTGTTGATGTCTGAGGAAGATCAGGTCGAGAGCACAGAGAGCAGGCAGAGGGAGACTGATAGGAATTTGACTCCAGATAAAAAGGAATCTACCCTTGCAAACTTCCAAAAGGAATAGTGGGTTACAGGAAAAAAAAATGTCATACAGAGTAAATCTTGAGGATAAACCACTGAGTAATTGTAGAGAAGTTAAGGCAGTGCTTGGCACTGTGCTACTATGCATATTTGTATTTAAAGATGCGACCATTCCAAGCATCCTTCTTGAACATGCAGATCAGAAAGGCATATGCATTTGAATAGACTGAGTTACAACCTCAAACTCTGAAGATAGTAGCAGCAAGATCAACTTTGTTTTGTCTTCTGGATTATTACTTCACCAACAGCAGAAGGCAGCTATGGTGGGCTTCCTCCTGACCAGGAGGATGCACCGCACATAATGCCACTTGGAATTATCAACTTTGGGTGATGCCTCCATTATAGTTTGAGATGAGCAAACTGATCTTTTATATCTACTTATGTCCAGAATCCTCGGTTCCCTAGTCATTGCCTGGAGACATTGCATTTCTCACAAATATCAGTTCCTATTGGTGGGGTTTTCTATTGAGGCACTGCTCTGGGTTTTCTCATCTGTGAGCACATGCCTTGAAAGCACACCTTAATTTGTTGATGAAAATGGGCACTTTGTGCCTCCTTATAAGATCTACAGTGTTCAGTCTTCTCTTTCTAGTCCCTTCTTACTTGCAGTTACAAAACAAATCAACAACAACCCAAAAAAGTATATATTTTCAGACTTCTTAGCTTATTATACAATTAGGTTACTTTGATAGTTTTCTTCTTATTCCTGAAATCAGTTCCTGTCAGCTTACATGATCTTTACTCTACAGCAATGATAATTTTCAGTTTAATGTGAATATTAATAAATTAATTTAGCTTCTGGTGATGATTTTCATTTTTCCATCTGTCAGAATGCTACCAATCTCAAAAACAAATCAGACACTTTCAGTTAGAAACAAAGTAATGCAATAATAGGAGTGAGAAAATTTTACATCAAAGCATGCACAGGAAATAAAAATATAAGTAAAACATTGAACTTCAAAAAGATAGCATGGTGAATTACACACTTAGGTGGTACTTTGGAAACTTTTAAAAGAGTTTTGACTTGCCATTAATCATCTTATTTTTAAATATTTTTAATTTTTATTTGACACATGTACTTACAGGTACAATTTCATATTTTAGTGTATGTATGTGTAATGTAATGAACCAACCACATTGGTTAGAATGAGAAGAGATTCCATTCATTTCATAGTTTTTTAAGTATTCAATACATTACTGTTAACTACAGTCACTATGAATAATAGGTCATCAGAACTTAGCCATCCATCTAATTGGAGCTGGGAATTTTTGTTGAGTCTCTTGAGTAAGTGAAGAAAAGCTCAACCCAGGTGTTTCCCAGGCATTTCTCCCAGTGGCCCAACAAAAATACAATTGCATGTAGATCACTACTGAGCTGAATAGCTATACTCTTTTTAATGTTTTGGATGACAAAAGTTGATGGGAGAATGTGGAGTCCTCATCTAGATGGTGTTGAGAAGTGTGGTATGATGCCTAGGAAACCAGCAAGTCCTCAGGTTTTGTACCTCAACTGTGGCTCTCCAAATGAGTACATAAAGACACTAGTCATTGCCAGCTCTTTTTCTCTTCATGTTGCTTCCTGTGCCACAATTTGAGACATGACTTCCTTATTTTTGATCCTGCTTAAAATGTTTATTTGCTCTTTCTGTTAGCAAGTGCTTATTTATTCAGGACTTGTTATCAATGACTTTAGCTACTATGTCCTTCACCCATATACATATGTTTGTATATATTAGATATAGCAGACTATAAAACTGGCAATGATTTGATTACTCTTTGAAGATGCATTAAGGATGTCTATCTTGATTCCATATTAATTTATTCATCCACTCCACAATTATTTTTGGTGTATCTTTAAATATCTTTAAATATCTTTAATGATAAAAGTTCAAACTCATTGGTCTTGTACACAGATGCCTTCATGATCTCCTCTCTGCCTCTCTCATATATCTTCTCTATTCTAATCACAAGGTTTGTGTGTACTATATAATCTCTTCAACCTAAAATTTTGCATTTCAGTACTTTCTTTTGGGGGCATGCTTTCTGACTCATATCTTCATTTACCTTGCCCTAACTTACCTGATCTTTCAAGTTGTAAGAGATCATACATACACAAGTCTGTCCCACCAGCTGTCCAGTCATGACCATTTTAAAAACAGCATCATCTTATTTACTTTTTTACACAATGACCAGCACAAGTAGTAATTTGTGAATTTGTTTTGAAAGAGGGAATGATAGAAAGATCCATTCAGTGATTCTGCAAGCACTTGGGACAAACTGCAGAAATCGTGTAGGCTTTGTTAAACAAAATGATTTCTTTTTCTCTTCTGCAGAGTTCTAGAATGGTGGTGGAAACTCAGTGAGTTTTCTAAATTGATACTTAATCCAGCAGCAGGGCCAACTAAATTCCAACAAAACTACTGTCATTATCAGTGTCTGAAATCTATTTAACAACCAATGCACGCACAGTGCAGAATTTAGTCAAACATTTGTATTTTAGACCCGATGAACAGAGCTTTCTGTTGTAAATTAGTAGGCCCATATAGCTTGAAATCTATTTGGTTCACTCAAAGATCAACAAGGCTCATGAGACTCATTCTTGAAGTTCACCTTTACCTCTTCTGCCCGCAGGCACTTGGGAGCTCAGAGAGTATGAAAATCTCTGAGCTCTTTACATCTGCCTTCTCCTACTGTTGTTTCTCCACAAGCATTTGGAGCTGTGGAAGCTGATCTCATCTCTGTCCAAACAACACAAAAGCAAGTAATTCGTGACATGATCTCCTTGCACTCGGTTACAACTATGGTCTCTGTCTCATTTGAATGAGAGCCTTGGAATAAGTCCTGGAAGCCTGCAGCTTCCCAGCTTCCTGAAGGCCTTCCATCATTTCCCAAAAAATCTGACTTGACAAAAACTAGTGATTTTTTTTGAATCTTCAACTTTGAATCCAAAGTCAAGCAATAAAATAGTATAATTAATATGTAGTTTAAAATTAAATTTGACTTTAAACAAGTACATAATGTTGTAGACTATTCTAAAGCTATAGGGAAGCTTTATTGATAACTCTCTTACATAATACCACATTTTCATTAATTGTTGATTGAAAATTGAGTATAGAGTAATGGATTCTATAGCACTTACATCATATTTTATATTTGCAATTCTGTGCCAGTTAAATGTTAACTGGCCTTCTGTCTACTATGGATGAGAATAAGAAATTCTTACATGCAGAAGGATAGATTACTAAAACTCCTTTGAGCCAGACGAAGACCTTTTTCATTAAGTGCACATGCCCTGTAAATTATGGTCCTGTCTCTATCTTCCACTTTATTAACAGGCTCTGGAGTTGACAGTCTGAAATAGTAGTTATTTCTCAATTCTCATTCATTTGTTAGAACAAAAGCTGGGCTAATGCCAGGAGTCATACTTTTTTCTAACTGACATACTCCCCAAGCTGTCAATCTACCCTTCTATTCTGTGCACAATATTGCTGGGTCTTTTTCTTCAACTCTTTACCTGTCAGTGAAATTTATTTCTTCTGCTCCATTGTAGTCTTTGTAGTTTTTCATGTCAAAGCATTCGAGGCCTTTTATATATAAACATTCTTCAAAAAGGATTAATCAGTATTTTTAACGAGTACATCATCTATGTTTCCTTCATATTATATTTATTAATAGAGGACATTTGAACAAATAATATTTATTCATACTGCATATAAACTTCTTTAAAATCTATTAGAAAGATCACTTTTGGTCTAATTTAGTTTCATAATATTTATAAACACTGTTATTTTATGTATATGGATGTTTCACCAGCATGTATGTCTGGGCTCCATTTGTGTCTGATGCCTAAGGAGACCAGAAGTAGGTGTCAGATCTTCTGGAAAAAAGAGTTATGGATGGGAATGCAACCCAGTTTCTGTGGAAGAGCAGTTAGTTCTCTTGATTGCTCTGCCATCTCTCTGCCCCAATTGATACTATGTAAATTTTGCTACACAATTTAAATAAATATGCCTACAGCCAACTACTGGGGAGAATAGAAGTAGGCAAAGTTTCAGTTATTGGGCTTGGGGATCATAGGTAGGAACTGTGAGTAAAAAGAGGAGAGAAAGAAGAAAGAAGGTGAAAAGAACAGGAGGTTTCCTTTAGATCTGGTGGACCAGGGGCATATGCCTGAGTGAAATACACCCCCAGGATAGATACAAACTCAGGATAGGAATAATCCTGGTGAGACTCAAACAGCAAGTACTTGGAGAAAGCCACTGATAAGTAGATGGTCTACTGCTGTCTATAGTATTTACTCTCAATCAGGGACTTCTACTCTGTCTTTGATCACTCAGTTGCTGGATAGAAAACACAACTTTTTACATTCATAATAAGATTTAATCAGCACTAGAGCTATGCTATTAATTTTTTCCATCATTAACCCCATTTTATAATTTGCTATATTCCATCTAGAAAGCTTGAAACTCCAATTGTCTAGCTCTCATGGCCATGTTTTTATGTCTCACCTACACCACGGAGGCTTCCTCCTCTCTCCCTGTCTTCTCTCTCTCTTCTTTGTGGCTTTCCTCCAGGCTTTTCCTTTTCAACCCCCTTCCCTTTACCTAAGAAAGAAAGAAGGATAAAGAAGAGGAAAAATAGAGATGCCTACATTTAACCTTCATATTTAGTTTCCTTTTTGTCTAAGACCATAATTATTTGCAGTCTACTATATAGAAAAAGAGATTAAGGTAATCCCCTAGGAATTGTACAAGAGGTGATTAAATAATTCAGAGGACTCTGACTCAATTACTGGGAGGGTTGATTGGTCATATGAATAACTAATTGAGTTATGACATGACATTTAAATTTACCATTTATATCTCTGTGTGTGTATGTCTCTCTTTGTGTGTCTGTGTTTCTACACCATTTTCCATAAGATACTCTTAATTCCCTACTTCTATGTAATCAAATATAAACATGGACTCAGAGATGCAGAGTTCTAACATAGGTTTCTTTGAATCCTTGAGACTTCTGGTACTTCTGTTTTTGTTCTTGTGTTTTCTTAAGACTTAGAAGAGAAAATCAAAGTTAAAAATGCCCAAAGTAAGCATTTTGCTCTAATTTTTTTTTTTTTTTTTTGTGGGATCATAAAATGCTTCCTAACTCAACAAAAATTCTTCTCTTTTTTTCCCTCTGCCCGGTGACCTCTATGGCTACCATTTGCACATTTTACTCTCAGCTGGCTCTGACACATAAATAATTTCAATTATGTACAACTTTCTGAGCTATCCCCATTGATCAATTTCACTAAAACATATTACAAGTTTCCATTAAGAAAATCTTAAATCAATTTTTAAAAGACATTGGAAAGTTCAGCATAAGCAATGGATGTTGTATGGCCAACTTACATTTTTTTGCACTCATAGTGTCCAAGTAAAAGACTGGGAGACATTATAAAGAAAATAATTATAAAAATTTACAGTTAGGCACCTAGTGAAATCATATCAAAATTTAAGTTGAGCTCTGATGTGAAACACCAGTCTTTGTTAACAGTATATAAAAAAGTAGTTTCATATTCATTTGTAAAACCCTCATACGTGAAAATATATTCACATCAAGTTAACTGATTGTTGATATTTAAGTGGAATTGTTTTTGAGCATACACTATGCAGGATATATTCCAAGCCATAATAAATGTGTGTAATACTTACATATTACAGTACTCTCAGGTAATTTTTGTACTTGGAATACATTGCAGAAGTTTTGCTTGAGGGAGGCATAGTAGCACACAACTATAATTCCTCCAGAGAGGAAGCTGACTGAAGAATCACGTGAGTTCTTCTAGGATAACCTGGGCTATGTAGTTAGAGCAAGGGTACTTGATCAGTTTTACTGGCAGATATGTAGTAATTTGTCTTGTTACTTGGAAAGTTTTGATTCCAAACTCTAGAGAAATGCTTCTAATTTTCTTAATGTGTGCTCAGTTTTGACAGCTGCTTTACAGTTTGCATTCTAGGTGCATTCCATGTTCTAAATATGATCTATGTAGTAAAGAGAAAATGTGTTGGAACACTTGATGTGTTAGTGAGAAATCTTGTATTCCATAGAAGTTATTTATATAATTCACTCAGACTAAAACAGACATAATTTATTGCCAATTTAAATCTTTACATGGGAAAGAAAATATGTGCAATTTGTACAAGAGTGTTTGAAAGCTGTTAAACTTGACACTTCTGCATGACTGTCATTAATCAACCCTGGGATTGTTAGTGTAAGGGTTTCAGCCTCAAACAATACAGAAGACTTCATCCTTCTGTTTTCCTTGTAGCCATTGTATTCAGTCTGCCCAAACCAATGCATAATTGAAACCATTTTCCTTTGTAACAGAAATGTGTGAAAGCAGTAAGCAGAGCTGTGTTTCATTCTCATCTGCCTACTCTTCTTAATACCTGTGTTAGTTAGAAGTGTCATTCCTGTGAGGACACACCATGGCCAAGGTAACTCTTATAAACGACAAAATTTAGTTGTGGATGGCTTACAGGTGCCGAGGTTCAGTACATTATTGTCACGTCAGGAAGCACGGCAGTGTGAGGTGGGTATAGAGCTGGAGGAGCTGAGCGTTCTCTATCTCTTTCTAAAGGCAAATGGGAGAAGACAGTCAGGCAAGAGGCTAGGGGGAGGGTCTCAAAGTCCATCCTCATAGAAACACACATCCTCCAACACGGCCATGTTTCTGACAGTGCAACTCTCTAACTCCCTATGAGCCAAGCATATTCAAACCACCACAATACCCGAGGCACTTATTTGTAAAACTCACTGATCCAAACCAACAGGATGAGTTAACAGGAATGCTTGTCCAATACCCTACTGAAAAAGAATGATAAAGAAAAAAAAAAAATCTGAAGGTTAAGTCCTGTCTCTTCCACTGAAGGACATGTGCCCTTTAGGGGCAAGGTAGAGACCCTTGACCTATAGTTCAATCACTTAATCCAATATATAAACCATTAAGTTTAATAAAGAGCAGTCATTGCTCTGGCAATGAGGGTAGTGTGGGAATTTGAAGACTGGGTAGAAAGATAGATGACAAAGTAGAAATTACATCAACAATGTAATTGAGCTTCTTCCTAGCTAGGGGCAGGAAGGCCAACCTAACTCATTTGGCTACATTTTCCTGGGACAGAGATGTTAATTACAATTCTTTTCACTGTTATTACATTAGGAAATATTATGTTAGGCCTGGATTGGCAGGTTTAACAGATGTATCAAATGAAAACACAGGATATCCAGTTAAATTTGAATTTCAGATAAACAAGATTTTTCAATGAATAAATATTTTTAATGAAAATCAATGAACAAAATTATTCATTGTTTTGCAGAAATGCAAATTTAGCTAGGCATTCCATATTTTATCTGGGACCCTTAGATATGGGGAAAAACATAGAAGAAGGGACAGGGAGCCATACATTATATCATAAAGGCCATGGCACCATTTTTACATGAACAGTCTTTGTAAATTTCTGCCATCTCCATCTTCATATGATCCTTCCTGTCTATCTTAATTACAAGACCCTGTATAATATTGTCTGTGAATTATCAGTATATCTCATATTTTGCTAAAAGTTGAAACACCTTTGCAATAAGAGCTACAACTGTGACCTAGAACTAGTTTAGACTTGTGGAAAAGGAAGTCTCCACAGTGTTCAGAACTCATTGTTTTTGCATATGCCAAATGCTTCTGTACTAAGTCACAGAAAATTCTTACTCTTTTCTTCTAAAGTAGACTTGTCACCATTACATATAAAAACAGTATTATGAACACCTCACTAAAGACAGATATCATGACAGGTTCTATAACATTCTTAAATTCATGGAGAGCAGCCTGATATCATAAACTTAGGTTCAGCCATTATGGCTGATAAGGTGCTATAGTACTTGAGAGTGCTCTAGTGTATCAGCATTCTGTGTTAAATTTGCACACTATTCCCCATGTATTACCTGTCCATCATTACAAGGGGTAAGTGTAAAGTTGTTTCATATCTATGGAAATCCTAAGTGGCTCTATGATTACACTGGATCTGGTGGAATTCCTGGAAGCCAGAGAGTTAAGAATAAGCATCTCACTACGTCTTCAATGAACTCATACTTGGCTCTTCCCCATGCATATAGAATGCAGTTCACATAAAAAAGTAAGCACATGATGCTTGTGAGCTCATTGTATATTTAGATTTACTTTGTTGGCTCCCAAATATGTAGCATTTTGAGCGTCTCAGCAGCAATATATCACCACTTTTGACAGAAAATTTAGGTTTGTGTTTTTACCACAGGTTTAATGGATGAAACACAACTTTGTAATTTCCCAGAGTGGGAGAACTTTTAGAATGCTGACACATAAATACCAAAAGAAGGAAGAAAGTCCTTCTTCCTAGCCTCAAACATGCACATATCCCTTGGCCTGTAGCAAGGTGTATTGCTGTAATGAAAAAGGACTAGACTTTGTGAGTCAGTCAATTATTTCTTCTACCATAAAGGCTTCTGAAACACTTCAAAACCCTCCAAAACATTTAATTCATGAAGCATTTACTGTATGAGCAATGACCTCATTTTCATAAGCCAAGTCTAGCAAAATGCTCAGTACATGAAGGTAGGATACCAGTAAGTATGGCTCTATCTTTGATTATTTTCAAAGATAAAGACATTATAAATCCAGTTCCAATCGTAAGGATAGATTTCTTTTGAGTTTTGCTTTTTATTCACTTTTCTCTTTAACTTAAATTCATCTCAACCTCTTTCAAGTTATGTTCCACTACTAACATTTCTAAGATATTCAGGAATTTATACATTTATAATGACATAACAGTAATCAGTGATCAAGTTTTCAGATACATCAGTTAGAAGCACTATTTTGGGTTCTTTTACTAAACATGCTTGAAATATTACAAGTTTCTTAGTATATTCTACTTCTTTGACAGACTAGAATAGTATATAAGCAACTAATATGTATTTTTATTTCATTCCATATAATTTTGACATTCTCTCTGATCAAGATTAGTATATAAAAGTGCAAAAGAACTATTGACCTAGATAAAATGACTTAAAAAATATTTAAAGTAGTGCTGGATTTTAGATTAGAAATTGGCTGCTGCTTTTCTCCCCCTCAAATCAAAAGTATTATTTAGAACACATAACAAACACAGGAACCGTATGAAAACAAATGTTTTCCATAGCTAAGCTCTCCTTGCTTCCTTGATTTATAGGTAAAGAGCTGCAAAGACAGAAGGCAGGGCTGGCATGGAATTGATGTGCCTTGATGTATTATGAAACAGTGCAGCTAAGTTCCCCAGCCCATGGCTGAGGTCAAGTGAAGGTGGGAGAGATGACTTCATGCCGGCTCCTGCCAAAAGCTTGATATCAAATGTCGGCTGCTGACAGCAGGCCAAGTGAATTCACTAAAAGTTTGGACATTGTACAAGAAGTTTGGTGCCTCATGTGACTGTGTGATTGGTCTATGTACCCCTTATTAGACTATTTATAAACACAAAAGAATTTTCAGGATGATAGGGATTTCACTGCAAAGAATAAGTGATTGATGAGCAGAACTTACAAATGGCCTTTTTCTCTGCACTGGAGTGCACATAGTAAGGCCAACAAATATAATTGACTTTGCATACATTATAAAAAAGATCTCCTTTCTACACATAACTTTACCACCTCTGTCAGAAGAGTTGGTTTATTCAAATGTTGTAGGTCATTGGAATGTGAAGTCCCACAAAATTGGAATATTTTTCTGATTACTTCAATATATTCTTCTGAGCCACACTGAAGAGTCACTGCAACATAAGATGTTTGAAGAAATATTTATTCAAATGGATGAGAAGCAATGGACCCAAGAAACACTAAACTTGAGCAAGTAGTCACTACTGGATAGAGAAAGAAGAAATAAGTATGACACGAACAGACACTATCTTGGTCAGTCATATTGTGCCACTCTCAGAAAGACTGATACCATTATGCCAGAGAATCATGCTCTGGACAGGACAATTGGGTTTAACTACAAGAAACAGTCTGCACAACTGATTAGAATCAGATTAACTGAATGTGCCTTAGATTTATATAAAAAGATAAAATTGCTTGTTTTCCTGATTTGCCTTCTAAAGTTAACTGGTCAAGTGTCTACCTCCTTTTCAGTCTCTAGAACCATCTACATTTGCTTAATTTATGGAGTATCACTCAGATTTAAAATTATAATGAAAAATTTAAGATTGCATAGTATAATCAGTTCATCCTTTAACATTTGTCTCTGTATGAACTAGTTTAAATTATTTAAACCCACAGCGATTTGACAGTCCGAATTATATGGATGAAAGTACTTTATTGATTAAACTGACCCACTAACTTTAATTCTCATTATTCTACTTCTCCTAAATCCAATATCTTTAGAAACCTATACAAAGCTTTTATCCATATTATATTCTTCATTTTATTTGCTTACACAAATATACTTTCTATCTCTTGGGTAACATATTGAATCTTTAAAATCTGAACAACTTCTGTTACATTTCTGAATAGATTCATTAAAAATCCAAGGAAATAAAGGGAAGATGGGAAATATTTATCCTTATTAGGGATATCTGACATCTTTAAAACCAAGTCATTGACTGTTTTCTCTTTACCTTGGAGTCTATACCTCATGAGTTAAGTAGCTTTCTTTTTCCAATAACAGATATAAAAATAGCCAAAGCATGTCTTGAAGAGATTTCACAAATTAAAAATGTAAAACATATTATAATATACCTCTAGGGAGTTTCCCCCTTATTGTTCCATGAATACCACAAGTAATATTCTAATCATGTCTTCTCCAACAATTCATGTATTCATCCAAGATACTTTCTGAGTGGTTGGGTCCTCATGAAGATGAGCCCAAGACTGTACTATCTAGTTAACATTTATCATGAACAGATGTATCCTTCCCTCTGCATGGAATAAGATAGTAAGTTTCAACACATAAACCTTGGAGCTGCAGAGTCCTATTTTAATTTACTGGGGGTAATTATTGAGGAGAAAAATATGAGAAGAAAAATCAGTTTAATTTGTAACTCAGATGTTATGTGAAATATTTAGAGATTATGGACAAGCCTACTTAAGGCTTTTCTTAAGACTTACGTGTAAATCTCTTTGTCTCCATATGGGCATGGTATGCCTCCTTTGTTTATCCTTTTCTTATTGGCATGTTATCTGTCTACAATAACTTCACCCTGTCTATCAGATGGAATAGTATTCATAATCTGTATTCCACCATTGTGATAAAATAGAATACTTGAAAATATCAACCCTAGAAAGCTGCTGCAGTGTAGCTCATGGTTTCACAGGTTTCAGTTGGCTCTGTGTTTTGTGGGCCTGTGGTCAGACAAAGTATCACTGATGGGACATGCTGTGATTTGAAATTCATCCTGGATGGGCAAGCACAGAGAAAGAAAAGAGACAAATCTCTCAATATCAAAGACACACTTAGTGATATACTTCCTCCAGCTATACCCTCTTAGTGGTTTTACCTCTGACAATAATAACAATAGCTGGGGAGCAAGTCTCTAACAGACCAGGCTCTAAGAACATTCACATCAAATCTATAAAATCTATCCTGTTTTTGAGATTTGTGGAATGGAACTGAGCAACTCTTTAATGCCTTCTCTAGCTCTTTTGGTAGGAGTCATTTATCCTCCCTCAGGGTTCTGTTTGTACCTCTTTTTACAGTCCAGTGGCCTGTAGATGTTTTCAGTGTGCTTAACAGCAATCAAAGTACACTTGGAAAGATCTATTATTTGGCTTTAAATTCATCACTTTGTTGGATGAATGCTTTACCTGAAGTACATGTGAATGCACATGTGTTGAGCACTCATTATGTGCTATGTTGTTTGCCTAGAAGAAGGTAATAGCAAACTACAGGTTGGTTGCATGTTTTCATTTCTTTCAGCATATGTTCCTTCAAAAGGAGATAGAGTGCACATGGGAGGGAAAACACTCATTCGAACTGCTATGAACCAACTGCTATAATTTTCAAGGTCTGGTTATTCAGTATAACCTAGCTTCCAAGGAATTTCAGAGCTGTCAAATGCTTGATCCTGCACTAAGTTTCTGAATATCAACATTAAGCAGCTATATGGGCCTGTTTTCTGTTACCATAACAAAGCATCTAAAGATTTCATGAAAAGAAGTGTTTTATTAAGCATTTGCATTTAGAGATGGAAGTACTTTATCAAGCAACTCAATTGGTTCTGTCTTTGTCAAGAACCATAGCAATGGCACCCTAATGGCAGTGCATTCAAGAGGAGAGCATGCAGCCAAACTGGAAGCTATAATGAGACTAGGGTCCCATAAGAAGTAGGTTCATCGCTTTCAATGACAACTCTCCCATGACCTAACAACTTCTGATTAGGCTTAGCCATTGAAGGTTTTGGCTACCTTGTCACATTGTTGGTCAAACTCATGTGAAATACTAGTAAACAAGTCACAATATACCGAATTGTGAGTTAATTTAGGATTATTCATGTTTTTAGGTTCTCCTACTTCTCACCCTATTCTGAACCAACAAAAGGTGACATTTAAAAACTACAACTAAAGCATGACCAAAGGACGCTGACAGATTAATGGACAAAGAAGTGAGTCATACTTTGAATTATGTGTACATTTAAATTATACAATTAAGTTTAAATGGCAAACAACTCATATTTTCTCTAAGTAATCAAAGTCTATAAGTCTATTAATACTTGTCAGATTTTTTTGTTCTTCTGATTACCCTTGATGTAATGTATGGCACCTGATGCGGTTTTCCTTTTGGATAAACCTCCCTAGACATATGATGCAAGACACATTTCTCAAAAGGAAAAAAAAAATCTTATGGATTAGACATCAAATCAGGGTCATGGCATAAGGCACTGTTCGAACTTGGCTTTAGAAACTGTTTTCTCTCAATTCAGAATTGTATATAAGTATCTAAAACATTTACACCCTTATAGTTTACCTAGAGCGATAAGTTATGTGCTCATGGTGTTTTCTGGTGGAACCTCCTGTACTGGTATTCTGCTGGTCCTAGTCAGCATTGCCAGGCTATTGGCCTGGGGCAAATCTCTTAGGTTCAATGACTTCTATAGTAAAGTAACTAAAGTTTTTACATTAAGTCAAGTGGTGTGAAGTAAATCAAAAGTTGAGGATTTTTTTTAGTAGCCAGTTATTGTGATTAAATGAGAATGGCCCAATAAGCTCATATGTTTGACCTTGGATTCCAGTGTATAAAACCATATGGGAGAATTAGGATGAGTGATCTGTTAGAAGACTATATCACAGGGAGTCTGCTTTTGGTGTTTTTCTGTCTTGTGGTTGTATCTCAAGATGTGAGCTCCCAGTGCTCTTGCCTGCTTCCATTCTTCCAAACATGATAGTCATGGGTTCTAATTCCATGAAGCTGAAAGCCCCAAATAAATGGATTTTTTTTCTTCTTCTTCTTCAATGAGTTTGATTATAGTGTTTTATCACAGCAACAGAAAGGCAACTAAGACACAGGGTTTAGTAGTCTAAACTTCATAATTCTTATATGTAGTAAGACAAGACTAATTTTCATTTTAATTCCATTAAGAATGGAAGAGTCAAAAGAAGACCTTAGTGACCATCTGGAATATATTCAAAATTGTCACAGGCTTAATATCTTCAGTCTTCTCTGCCCTCCTGACTGCCATTGTTGGTGTAGTTACCATAATGCTTTTAGAAAGAAAAAGTACCCTAAGATGGTGATTGATGCCCTAAAATAATATTAGTCATGTTTTCAAGCTGGCTGTGATATACACAGGGATTGATTTCTCTCATCTGGTGTTTCTTAAACAAATGATAATTCACTCCTGATCTGACATTACCAGCAGATAATCCTCCCTCTCAGAGACTGTCATGGGGAAACTCCCTCTGCTCCCACCTGCCTTTCTCCTGAACTCATCCATTTTCACAGATTTTTCTCAGGCCTCCAGACAGAGCTCTGTCTCCTTTCAAGTCTTATGACAACACCTTTTTTCGCCAGCAATTTTCAAAAGTGAACTTCTCTGTGTTATATTGTAAGGTTCCATGATTTACTGAAGAATAATACCCCAGACTCAAATAGTATGTAAACACAAAGAGTATTTTATTCTGCAGAAGTCCAGCATGCTAGGGTCTTCCATTACCAGGATAGAGAGACAACCAAGTGAGCTTGCAGGTCAGATGTACAGCGCATTAGGGGAATTCCAGGGTAAGTAACCTTTATCTTGTTCCATATCTAGGAACATTTCAAAACCACTACTAGGATGTGGGGACTGGTAACTGTTGCTCTGCAGGTCTGGAAACTGTTGCTGAGGAAGTAGCTAAGGAAGTCTAGAAATTGTTCCTGATCCATTGTCCTTGCCTTAAGCCAAGTGGCAGGACAGCTTCTGAGGACTGGACCTGCCCAGTTCTTGGAAACAGATATTTAAGTCTCCTGAACTGCCAATTTGAAGCCTGTCATGGAGTCAGCCTAGCCTTCTCAGTATTAATATTTATTAATGAATAATGGTACAAGATCACTTCCCACCTCAATGGTTTATGTTCCTGAATGAAAGATACACACACGGTCTCTATAATTTAATATTCCTCAAGTAGCACAATAGCTGAGTGACTGCCTAGCCACCATGTTGCTAGACCCTACCTCCTGCCGTAATTCTGAGTTATTACCTACTATGTTCCATCTTGGCTGTTCTGGTTCCATTTGTGCGCCCTCTGTGTTTCTCCTTTCCCCACACTCTTTTCAAAGCATGGTGGATCTCCTTCTTCTTCTTTTTCCTGGTTGCAAGCCCAGGGAATCCTAAAATCTTGCTTCTGCTCCCCACAACTATTTTGGGGGGGGGGGGGTGCTGGCATCTTTATTTACCAAACAGAATCAACGGGTGGCAGGTTCCCTGAAGCTACATACAGACCTTCTTATGCAAACAGTTTTTTGGGGGGAGGGACATAATTAACATTCACAATACATTCAGCTACATCAATAAAAAATTATTTTTCTCTGCTCTATTTCTACCTTACTTTCCAAAGCTATAGTCAAATTACAACCCAAGTAAAAAAGACCCAATAACCCCCACCACCCAGCATTTCCCACTGACTTTCTGTGGTCTCACCCTTGCTTCTCCACATTGTGTCCATGTTCAGAACCTACCTATCTAATTTGGCCCTGAGAAATTCATTCAGGCAGATGTTACCATCAGTCTAATTTTTAAAATCTAATGGCAACCCTCACAGTTGCACTTTCTATTTCTATTTGAATTTCTGGGTATTTAAGCCCTTTTTTTTCCATTTATTCTTCTCAGATTACATTTGTATTGTTCTGCCTTTAACACTTTTTTCCCCATTGGTGCCTAGATCGTCATCCTCTCTCAACTACTTACATGTTAGTGTTTGTGTTGGCTAATCATGGTTGTCAAGTTGAATACAATTGAAATTAACTAAGCCCAAGCATCTGAGCACACCCATGAGGGTTTTTGTTGTTGTTGTTGTTGTTTGTTTTTTTGTTTTTTTGTTGTTTTTTTTTTTTTTGGTTCGATTATTCAAGGTGGAAGATCCTAAATCTAGATCATGTGAGGTCAGAGGACCCATTATAAATCTGTGTTGTTCCGACACACATACAGAAGAGGACAGCCTGTTCTGGCCTCAGTGAGAGAAGACTTGCCTAACTCTGCAGAGACCTGAAGCCTCAGGAAGTTGGGAGGCCTGGTGGAAGGGCATGGGGACATCTTCTTGGAGACAGGGGGAGGTGGAATGGGATAAGAAACTGTGGGAGGGCAGACTAGGAGAGGAATAACGACTGGACTGTAAAAAAATAAAAGTTATAAAATAAAATTTTAAAGATGGCAAAAAAAAACAAAAAAACAAAAACAAAAACAAACAAACAAACCAAAAACAAAAAAACCTCGGCTGTGCCTTCCAGTGGCGTCTATCTTAAAGGGCATGGAAGAAGGAAGGTTTTGCATTTCACCTGCCTGTCCTCATAAATGTCCCTGGCAAGTTCTTTATGCTGTTACCAAAACAGCTGTTCACTGGTATTAGATAGAATCTACTCTTCATAATTCCAAAGTAAGCTGAAAACTGGCAGCTCTCCGCTTTCCCTGGGAACTATAAGGACATAGTCCTATCTGTTCAAGTAGAATGCTCACCACTTAGTCACTTCCCCAAAGACTCTACTTTCTGATAATATCACAGTAGGGATTATATTGCAACATACATTCTGGGAGAGGTGCAGACCTTTAGACTATAGCATTTTCCAGAATGTCAGATAAGTATAATCATGTGGTTCTCTGCCCTCATTTGGCTTCGTTTACTGTAGAGGTCATCCATGCTGTCTGTGTTGCCTGCTCATTGCTTTTCCTCCAGGACTTTTCTGAGCATCATTGCACTATGTGGATGTACCACAGCTAGTTCATTCCCTATTTGACCAACATTTGTACTATTTATTGTTTCTGAAAGTCTTGAACAATTGGATACATTAATGCTCTATTTCTCTTGGGTAAACACTTGAGGATAAGGACTTCTAGGATGCTTAGAAGGTGTATGTTCAAAATCTCCCTAAAACAAAACAAAAGAAAACAAAATAAACAAACCCCCTCTGTCCCTACCAGTATTTGCATTCCTGCTATCTTCTCCGCTTATTGTATTGCCTGTTTTAAAGCACTAGCTACTCTTAATAGGTATACACTAATAGTAAATCATTTTCTTAACAATGGATGTCAAGTATTCTGTTTGAAAAAGGCTTACAACATTTTAAGTATATATAACTCTCAAAAACTAAATATATAGCTATCTTTAAATTTCAAATAATGTTAATACATATTTTAATCTTTGATCCTGGTGGACGTCTGAAGAGGCTGTGTATGCTCTGTTACATTTTAAGCAGGTGTCCTTGTTAAGCTAATTATTAAACATGTGATCTTTTAAAGTTGCTTTAGCCCAAAATGACTCCTTTGAAAAGCAAAACAAAACCATGATGTTCACCCTGGTAGGAGTCAAGGATTAGAAAGCAGATTCATGCTGAAGCGACTCTTATGATACCATTTGTTTAAAGAGTTTTTCATGCTGAGAGTCCTCCACATGTTCACCATAAGACTAAAATGGACTGAAGAGATTTTCAATCTCATTTGCTAGAGAATGTTTCCAGAAGAATCTTTTACAATCTTTAGAAGGAGAAATCCACAAAATTCTCAGGCCATTCCCAACAGGCACTAAAATTCAGGCTAAACATACTTCCATTTCTTCAGCTCACGGGGAAAGCACATTTTAATACTGATTACAGGATTCTTGTGATTGTAAATTTTCTGGGGTTTGTTTTTTGGGGGATTTTTAAGTGTTTTCTTAGTTTAGGCAACCTTAAAAACAAACTAAGACCTCAGTAAATTCTGATGAAGACAAGGTAAGTTGAAAGAGAGGACACAAGTGGTGAAAGAAAGCACATTGATACTAATAATATTTTGATGTATTTCTTAATTAGGTTAAAATTTATAGTGACCAAGAGTGTAACTCAGATTCCATACATTGTAATTGTTTTATTACAAAAAGACTTTAAATGCTTTTTGCTGGTAAAGTCATTATGCTTGATTTGTCTATTTTGGCATTGATTCCCCTATACTTAAAAGAAATTTTAATCTGGAGGATTTTGAATACATTAAACTCACAATTATCTACACTAAAAAGAGAATAAAAACAACAACCAAAGTAATCCCAGCAAAAAATAAGCACATTATAAAAAAGGAGAGTCAATTCAAAATGGATCAAATACTTAAATATAAGAACTAAAAGTGTAACTTTTAGAAAGAAAGATGACTGTAAATTAATCTTAAACAATTTAGTAAGCATAACATCAAGTGCATAGACAAAAGTAAATATAGAAGAATTTATTTCACGATTAAAAACTCTAGTGCATCAAAGGGCATTATTATAAAAGTGAACTATAGCCTATAGGATATGATAGAGCCTTGTAAACCATTCAACTGATAATGATCAAGCACCTAGCATATCTCAAGAACTCTTACAGCTCAACAAGCAAATAATAAATAATTCTCTTCTAAGTAATTGGTAAGTTATATGAGTATGGATTTATTTCAAAGAAGATACACGAGGGTCAATAAATATATGAAAATGTTTAAATTTCTACATAATTAAAAATGCAGCTAAATCTACCCTTTGAACCTCTTCACCAAGCACAAACACTGCTAAGGGGAGCCCCTCACATGGTTCCACACACTTAGAACTATAACATCCTCCAAATGCTCAGGTGCCCCAATAGGCCACGCATATAAGAGGACTGGTTCCACATAGGTTTTGCCCTTGGCACTCTCACAAGCTATGCCATTATCCTATTTTAGAAATCTTGCCTGGTGGGCAGAAAACTCATTAAAAAACACAATCCAAAATATAGCTTCAGATGTCTAGGTCCTATTATAAAACAGGAGCAATATGAAAAATCAATATAAGATGCCCCCTGTCCAATTACTAATAGTATTGTTATCCAGGTAGATCAACTTAGAAGAATGAATTCAAAGAGTAATAAAGACTAATCAAAATTACAATGAGATACAAGATATCACTTAACAATCACTGGAAGACAACATTATTTTACGCGCATACGTGTGTGTGTGTGTGTGTGTGTGTGTGTGTGTGTGTGTGTGTATGAAAATAACACGTCTTCTCAAAAATAGGAAAAAAGAGAGTGTGGAGGTATAGATAATATGATTAGTGTGAGAGATAGAACCTGCATAATTGTAGTTCAGTTGACAAGCCAAAATGGATCGGGAAATTTCAGACATTTCTTCTCATGGGTAAGGATCTATAGATATTCAGCAGCTTTCTAGAAAGGGAGAACAGGTTTCTTCAGAGATGAGCTCCTGGTAAGGTGTCCAGTCCTAAATTGTCGGTTCTAAACTCATATGCACATGTACATCACTAAGTGGACTCTTATGCAACACTAAGTGGCAAAATGGTATGTGTATGTGTGAGTGTGTGTGTGTGTGTGTGTGTGTGTGTGTGTGTGTGTGAGAGAGAGAGAGAGAGAGAGAGAGAGAGAGAGAGAGAGGAGAGAGAGAGAGGTGATGCGTGTGCAGCATATATGTGAATCATAATAATTAAAGAAGATGTCATGAATTTGAGAGGGGGAGAGAAAGAGAGAGAGAGAGAGAGAGAGAGAGAGAGAGAGAGAGAGAGAGAGAGAGAGAGAGAGAATATCCCATGATTCTGCTGAGTTAAATACAGTTATTGTATTACTCAGTTATTCTGTTCCTAGATATATATTTAAGAAAACTAACACACACATGTTGAGACAATGTCTCAGAAATAATATATTTTGTGATATATAAAGAAAGGGAATCTGTGGGCTTAGTTTTTTTAAATCTACTTTAATCATGGGTCAACTTTAATCAAAGCTTCAACTTCCCTTCTAGCCCACAACTTACCAGAGGTGTGAAAAAAAGATTAATGGAAACAGGGATTATATACCTGTTTAGAAATAGTTTCTTAGAGTGATTCCAATCTTCATTGTCAGCAGTCCAGACCAATTGGTAAACACCAACCAGTAATAAGTAGCTGTGGCTCGATCCAGAAGAAACTGAGACTCAGATGATCCGCATGAGCCCATGGAAGCAGCAAGAAGCAGCAAGAATAGCACCAGAAGTTCTTTGATTCATTTCTCTCTATGACATCTCAACAAGCAAGAGTGTCATCAGCAAAGACCAGCATCAGGGAAGTCCAATGAAAATCAACAAAAAGTTGCAGGGCAAACCAATGCCACTGCAACATCCACCACCATGTGTCCTTTCAAGCAAAAACATCACATGCCTTTTCACCAGGCAGCTTCCAGAAAACACAGCCTGTTTTCAGCAAAACATCTTCCCAAGTGACTGCTTCAGTAAAACATCCTCTCATAAGACACTTTCCAGAAAGACATCACATGACACAATTGATTCTCCAATGAAACCAGAATTCCCACTTCACGAATCAGTCTTTATGTTGGAGTTACTACCTTCAGTAAGTCACTAAAATAACCAACATAAAGGAAGGAAGGCAAGGAAGCCTATCTATGTTCTCTAGGCCTTTGGAAAGCACGAGTTGCTCCTCCTGTCCCACACAGGATGAAAGATGCTTTGCTGACATATACCAAGGAATAGATAATGTTCAGAAAGAACTATCCTGCAAATGATACCAATGCAGAACTGGAAGAGTAGCATATCCATTGTCATTCAGCATGCTAGTGGCATTGTTGTCAAGGAGCCAGGACAAGATTCTTGCCAAGAGAACTAATGTGCTTATAGAGCATATAGAGCATAAATGGCTTCCTGAATTGGGTGAAGGAAAACAATCAGAAAATTGAGAAAGCCAAAGGGAAAAGTCCATGGGTTCAAGCTCAGGCTCAGCCTTTTCCACACAGAGACACGTGTCATGTAAGAACTAAAAGAACAGAACTTGAGCTGCTAGAAGCTGCATTTTCTATGAATTTGTGGCTCAGTTGGTACCCCATCCCAAATAAAAGACCTAGACTGTAAACATGATTTTTTTCAATTGAAATATGATGTTTTCTCCTTAAACAGAGAATTTTTAAGTACATTTCATTAATTACATTGTGTCTGAACCGTTCAACTTTAGCATTCTTCTTGCCACAAGATATAGCCTGGTGTGCAACAAATGCACTCTATTAATTAAAAAGTAGCCAAGTATTTATAAAACAGTACAATGGTTTCAGATGGTCCTCTAAAATCACCATGGAGCAAAGATACTGAATAATCAGTGGAAGATCAGATATGTTGGTGCACATTTAATCCTACACGTTCAAAAGACTAAGGTAGAAGTATCTTTAGTTCTAGGCTAGCCTGAGATACTTATGAAGACACTGCCTTAAAATGAGAGAAAGTGGCTTCTGTCTGGTCCTTACTGCTGGGGAAGACCCCTAGCTTGTCTACTCCCGTGAAGTCTCCATATCCCAATCCATCCTGGAGGACCTGATGGACTCAGAGTAGTTGGTAAGAACCCCCCTCAACCCCCTCCCCAGCCTCAGAGCTGCTGCTGGGAGCCTGGTGGACTCAGGACCCATCACCCACCAAAACCCCCACCCTCCCAAATATCACTCCCCATCCTTTCATCCCTTTACCCCTACCACCTGATCCGTGTTACATCTTAGAGGACCCACTGTACTCAGAGCAGTTGAGCAGTTTTGAGGACCTATGCTCTCAGAGCAGCTGAGGATTGGCTGCACTCAGTACATTGGACAACAGCTTGACTGCTCCACTGATAATCCAACAATCTGAAAGAAATCTACTGCAGCCAGGGCATCAGATCAGCAGCTTCTCTGCCCCTGTGAAGAGCCCCACTTGGAAGGCCCCACAGGTGGTCTGATGCAGCCAAGGGTGTAAGCCTACCAGGAGACCTAAAGCAACCCAGGGACAAAAGAGGCAGACTCTATACAGTCACCCAGATCAACAAACACCAGGGATATCCAGATGGTGAAAGGCAAGCACAAGACAATAAGCAACAGAAACCAAAATACATGGGCATCATCAGAACCCAGTTCTACCACAGCAAGCCCTGCATACAACACTCCTGAAAATAAGGAATCTGTCCTAAAATCCTATCTCATGAAGATAATAGAATCCTTTAAGGAGGATATCAATAACTCACTGAAAGAAATACAGGAAAGGAATTGAATAAAGCAATCCAAGACCTAAAAGTGGAAGTAGAAACAATAAAGAAAACACAGGTGGAGACAAACCTGAAAAAGGAAACCTTAGGAACTAGGTCAGTAATTTTATTTTTGTACCAACAAAATACAAGAGAGAAGAGAGAATCTCAAAGGACCTGAAAATGTCTTCAACAAAATCACAGAAGAAAACTTCCCCAACCTAAAGAAAGAGATGGACCTAAAGGTACAAGGAGCCTATAGAACACCACATAAATGGGACCAGAAAAGAAAAACTTCTCATCACATAATTATCAAAACACTAACACACAGAGCAAAGGAAGAATATTAAAAGCTGCAAGGGAAAAGGGACAAGTAACATACAAAGGTAGACCTGTCAGAATTACACCTGACTTCTCAACAGAGACTAGCCAGAAGAACCTGGTCAGAGGTCATGCAGACTCTAAGAGAACACAAATGACAACGCAGGCTACTATACTCAGCAAAACTCTCAAATCAACATAGGTGGAGAAACCAAAATATTCCAGGACAAAACCAAACTCAAACAGTATCTATCTACCAACCCAGACCTACAGAAGATCTGGGAAGGAAAATTCCAACACAAGGAAGATACCTGCACCAAAGAAAGGAAAAAATATTAAACATCTCACAACAAACTTAAAAGCAGAGAGCCACAAGCACGTAAAGTTATCTACAAAAACAAACATACCAGGAACCAACAGTTATCTCTCTTTAATATCTTTTAATATTAATGGACTCAACTCATCTATTAAAAACATAAGCTAACAAACTGGATACATGGACAGGATCCAGCATTTTGCTGCACATAAGAAACACACCTCAATAACAAAGACAGGCATTATCTCAGAGGAAAAGGATAGCGAAAATTCTAACAAGCAAATGCTCCCAGGAAACAAGCAGGAGTTGCCATCCTAATATCCAATAAAATAGACTTCCAACCAAAAGTTATCAAGTGTGATGAAGAAGGATACTTTATATCCATCAAGGGGAAAATACACCAAGAGAAAGCCTCAATTCTGAACATTTATGTCGCAAATGCAAGAACACCAAAATTCATAAAAGAAACTTTACTAAAGCTCAAAACACACCGTGAACCCCACACAATAATAGTGGGAGATTCAACATTCCACTATCACCAATTGAAACAGAAACTAAACAGAGACACAATGAAAGTAAGAGATGTTATGAACCAAATGGATTTAACATATATCTATAGAACATTTCACCTGAAAACAAAAGAATAGACCTTCTTCTCAGCATCTCATGGTGCCTTCTTCAAAATCAACCATATAATTGGTCACAAAGCAATCCTCAATAGATACAAGAAGATTGAAATAATACTATGCATCTGATCAGATAACTATGGCCAAAGGCTTCAATAACAACAAAAACTACAAAAAGCCCACTTACAAGTAGAAGCTGAACAACTCTTTACACATTGATAACTTGGTCAGGGAAGAAATAAAGAAATTAAAGACTTCCTGGAATTTAGTGAAAATGTTGACACATCATACCCAAGTGCCCTGGTAAAGACACTGGAGAGATCTTACACTAACAACTTAACAGCACACCTGAGAGCTCTAGGACAAAAAGAAGCAAACTCACACAAGAGAAGTAGAGGCAGGAAATAATCAAACTCAGGGTGGAAATCAACCAAATAGAAACAAAGAAAACAATCCAAAGAATCAACAAAACCAAAAGCTAGGTTTTTGAAAGAATAATAAATATAGATAAACCCCTAGCCAAACTAATAAACAAGCCAAGAGGCAGTATCCAAATTAATAAATTCAGAAATGAAAAGGGCGACATAACAACAGAAATGGAGGAAATTCAAAAAGTCATCAGATCCTACTATAAAAGCCTATACTCAACAAAATTGGAAAATATGAAATGGATGGTTTTCTAGAGAGATACCACATACCAAAGTTAAATCAAGAGCAGGTAAATGATCTAAACAGGCCCATATCACACATGGAAATAGAAGAAGTCATTAAAAACCTAACAATCAAAAAACGTCCAGGGCCAGATGGATTTAGTGCAGAATTCTACCAGTCTTTCAAAGTTGACTTGATGCCAATTTTACTCAAACTATTCCATAAAATGGAAACAGAAGGAACGCTACCTGACTCATTCTATGAGGCCACAATTACTCTGATACCTAAACCACACAATGACCCAACCAAAAAAGAGAACTTCAGACCCATCTTGCTTATGAATATCGATGCAATAATACTCAATAAAATTCTTACAAACCGAATGCAAGAACACATCAAGGGACCTCATGAAACTGCAATGCTTCTGTAAGGCAAAAGACACTGTCAATAAGACAATAAGGCCACCAACAAATTGGGAAAGGATCTTTACCTATCCTAAATCAGATAGGGGACTAATATCCAATATATATAAAGAACTCAAGAAGGTGGACTCCAGAAAATCAAATAACCCCATTAAAAATGGGGATCAGAGCTAAACAAAGAATTCTCACCTGAGGAATACGGAATGGCTGAGAAGCATCTGAAAAAAACGTTCAACATCCTTAATCATCAGAGAAATGCAAATCAAAACAACCCTGAGATTCCATCTCACACCAGTCAGAATGGCTAAGATCAAAAATTCAGGTGACAGCAGATGCTGGCGAGGATGTGGAGAAAGAGGAACACTCCTTCATTGTTGGTGGGATTGCAAGCTTGTACAACCACTCTGGAAATCAGTCTGGCGGTTCCTCAGAAAATTGGACATAGTACTACCGGAGGATCCCACAATACCACTCCTGGGCATATATCCAGAAAATGTTCCAACTGGTAAGAAGGACACATGCTCCACTATGTTCATAGCAGCCTTATTTATAATAGCCAGAAGCTGGAAAGCACCCAGATGCCCCTCAACAGAGGAATGGATACAAAAAATTGTGGTACATTTACACAATGGAGTACTACTCAGCTATTAGAAAGAATGAATTTATGAGATTCCTAGGCAAATGGATGGACCTGGAGGGCATCATCCTGAGTGAGGTAACACAATTACAAAAGAACTCAAATGATATGTACTCACTGATAAGTGGATATTAGCTCAGAAACTTAGTATACCCGAGATATAAGATACAATATGCAAAACACATGAAACTCAAGAAGAACGAAGACTAAAGTGTGGACACTTTGCCTCGACTTAGAATTGGGAACAAAACACCCATGGAAGGAGTTACAGAGACAAAGTTTGGAGCTGAGACAAAAGGATGAACCATCTAGAGACTGCCATATCCAGGGATCCATCCCATAATCAGCCTCCAAATGATGACACCATTGCATACACTAGCAAGAGTTTGCTGAAAGGACCCCGATATAGCTGTCTCTTGTGAGACTCTGCCGGGGCCTAGCAAACACATAAGTGGATACTCACAGTCAGCTATTGGATGGATCACAGGGCCCCCAATGGAGGAGCTAGAGAAAGTATCCAAGGAGCTAAAGGGAACTGCAACCCTATAGGTGGAACAACATTATGAACTAACTATTACCCCGGAGCTCTTGACTCTAGCTACATATGTATCAAAAGATGGCCTAGTCGGCTATCACTGGAAAGAGAGGCCCATTGGACATGCAAACTTTATATGCCCCAGTACAGGGGAACGCCAGGGCCAAAAGTGAGAGTGGGCGGGTAGTGGAGTGGGGGGGTTGTATGGGGGACTTTTGAGATAGCATTGGAAATGTAATTGAGGAAAATACCTAATAAAAATATTAAAATAAAAGAAAAAGGCAGAAAGAAAAAGCAAAGGTGGGGAGGATTAGTTCATGATGCATGCATGCATGCATGGAACTATCAGAAGATGCCAATAACTTGTATGGCCAATATGTGCTAATAATTACTATAAAATCAGAAACTGTTTAAAAAAAAAAAGAACACATCAAAACCATTTTTCACCATAAGCAAGTAGGCTTCATCTCAGGGATGCAAGGTTGGTTTAATATACAAAAATCCAGTAAAGTAATCCGCTATATAAAGAAACTCAAAGAAAAAAAATCACATGATCATCTCCTTAGATACAGAAAAGGCATTTGACAAAATACAACACTCCTTCATGTTAAAAGTATTGGAGAGATCAGGAATTCAAGGCCCATACATCAACATAATAAAAGCAATTTACTGCAAACCAACAGCAATATCAAATTAAATGGAGGCATACTTGAAGCAATTCCCCTGATATCAGGGAAAAGACAAGGATGCCCACTCTCCCCATATCTATTCAATATAGTACTGGAAATGTTAGCTAGAACAGTAAGACAATAAAAAAGAGATCGAGGGGATACCAATTGGTAAAGAAGAAATAAAGGTACCACTATTTGCAGGTAATATGATAGTATATATAAGTGACCCCAAAAATTCTACCAGTGAACTTCTCCAGCTGATAAACAACTTCAGCAAAGTGGCCAGATATAAAATTAACTCAATAAATCAGTAGCCTTCCTTTATACAAGGCTAAACAGGTTGAGAAAGAAATTAGGGAAACAATTCCCTAATAACCACAAATAGTATAAAAATATCTTGGTATAACTCTAGCCAAACAAGTGAAAGACCTGCATGACAATAACTTCAAGACTCTCAGGAAAGAAATCAAAGAAGATCTCAGAAAATGGAGATCGCCCATGCTCATGGATTGGCATAATTAACATAGTAAAAATGGTCGTCCTATCAAAGGCAATGTATAGATTCAATGGAATCCCCATCAAAATCCCAACACTATTCTTCAAAGATATCAAAAGAGAAATTCCCAAATTCATCTGGAAAAGCAAAAAAACCCAGAACAGTGGAAATAGTTCTTAACAATAAAGAACAGCTGGGGAAATCACCGTATCTGACCTTAGGCTTTACTACAGAGCAATAGTAATAAAAGCTGCATTGTTTTGGTAGAGACAGACATGTTGATCAATGGAATAGAATTGAAGACCCAGAAATAAAAGCACACTTACAGTCCCTTGATCTTTGCAAAGATGCCAAAAATATTCAATGGAACAAAAAGAAAGCATCTTCAATAAATGATACTGGTCTAACTGGCTGTCTGCATGTAGAAGAATGAAAGTAGACCCATATTTGTCACCTTCTACAAAGCTCAAGTCCAAGTGGATCAAGGACATTAACATAAAACCAGATACACTGAATCTAATAGAAGAGAAAGTGGGAAAGAGCCTTGTACTCATTGGCACAGGGGAAATTTTCCTAAACAGAACTCCAATGGCTCATTCTCTAAGATCAACAATTAATAAATGGGATCTCATAAAACTGGAAAGCTTCTGTAAGGCCAGGGACATAGTCAAAAAGACAAATCAGCATCCTACAGATTGGGAAAAAAAAAATCTTCACTAACCCCACATCTGATAGAGGGCTAAGAAGTTAAACACCAAAAATCCAAACAACACAATCAAAAATGGGGTATAGAACTGAACTGAGAATTCAAAACTGAGGAATCTCCTATGGCTGGGAAACACCTAAAGGAATGTTCAAAGTCCTTAGTGATCAGAGTAATGAAAATCAAAACAACCCTGAGATTCTACTTTACACCAATCAGAATGGCTAAGATCAAAACCTCAGGTAACAACACATGTTGGAGAGGATATGGAGAAACAGGACCACTCCTCCATTGCTGGTTGTTTTGCAAACTGGTACATCCACTCTGGAATCAATCTGGAGGCTCCTCAGAAAACTGGAAATAGATCTACCTGAAGACGCAGCTATTTTACTCTTGAGAATATACCCAAAAGATGCCCCACCACGCCATAGGGACAAGAGTTCCGCTATGTTCATAGTGGCATTATTTGTGATAGACAGAAGCTAGAAACAACCTAGATGTCCCATGACAGAAGAATGGATACAGAAAATGTGGTTCATTTACACAATGGAATACTACTCAGCAATGAGGACATCTTGAGTTTTGCAGGCAAATGGATGGAACTAGAAAATATCATCCTGAATGAGGTAATTCAGATGCAAAAGGGCATGCACAGTAGGTACTCACTAATAAGTGGATATTAGCTCCCCCCCAAAAAAAAAACATACAGAATACAAGATACAGTCCACAGAACTTAAAAAGGTCAACAAGCTGAAGTGCTCAAGTGAGGATGCTTCAGTCCCACTTGGGAGAGAGAAAAAAGCAATCACAAGTGAAGAGGGAGGGAGGGACCTGGGAGGGAATGTGGAATGAGTGGGGAGAGGATTGGGAGGAGAAGAGGGAAACCTGATCTGGTATTGGGTGAGGGAAATGGACTGAAGCCCTGAGGGCCAGAAGAAAGAATGTAAACAGGCAACCTCAGGAAATAAGAGGTTGGTGAGTGGGTTGGGGAGCAGGGCAGGGGGAGGGTATAGGGGACTTTGGGGATAGCATTTGAAATGTAAATGAAGAAAATATCTAATAAAAAATGCCTTAAAAAGGAAAGAAATAGGAGGTTGCAAGGACCCCCTCCCCCAGAATGCACCAGAGACCTGGACGGTGAGAGACTCCCAGGACTCAAAGGGAGGGACCTTAGATTAAATGCCCTACATTAGGGAGAGGGAATTTACAGAGCCCTCCTCCAGCAGGAAGACAGGAGATCAAGTGAGGGATGGGATTGATACCACAGTCATATCTCTGACCCA
The DNA here is from genome assembly GCF_000001635.26 of Mus musculus. Classification (NCBI taxonomy): domain Eukaryota; kingdom Metazoa; phylum Chordata; class Mammalia; order Rodentia; family Muridae; genus Mus; species Mus musculus. The sequence goes on along the minus strand of NC_000074.6, from coordinate 76,108,736 downwards.
TAAATATTCCTGTCTGAAAGAATTACATGAAAATGGAGAAGAACCTGAGGAAAAGAAAGGTCCAGAAACAGGCCCAAAGTGTGACCCAGCTCAAGGGGAGGTCCCAAGGCCTGACACTATTACTGAGGCTATGGAGTGCTCACCAAATGAGACCTATCATGACTGCCCACTGGAAGACTCAACAAGCAGCTTAAAGAGTCAGATGCAGATATTTGCACCCAACTAATGGACAGAAGCAGCTGACCCCTGTTGTTGAATTAGGGAAGGCTGAAAGAAGCAGAGGAGAAGAGCTATCCTGTAGGGGGACCAGCAGTCTCAATTAATCTGGACCCCTGAGATCTCTCAAACACTGGACCACCAAACAGACAGCATATACCAGCTGATATGAGATCCCCAACATATATATACTAGAGGACTTCCAGGTCTGTGTTCATTCAGAGATGATGCACCTAAACCTCAAGAGACTGGAGGCCCCAGGTAGTTTAGAGGTTAGTTGGGGTGGGGGTTGAGGGCATCCACATGGAGATGGGATGGGGTGGGGAAGAGGTGTGGGATATGGAACAGATGGAGGGTGGATTGTGGGTGCAGGGAATGGAATATGGAGTGTAAGAAATTTTAAAAAATGAGAGAAAGTGATTATCATATATTTAAGCTGTGGAGATACTCATTAGTTATAATTTTATTATACATGGCTAGTTTTATTTTAGAATTTCATGCCTAATTTTGCATTTATATCATTTTCAACCTTCCCTCTTTCCCTTCTAACTTTCCCATGACCCCATACCAACACATGCTTACACACAAATACACACACACACACAAGCATGCACACACACACAACCAAATGTCCATCATATGATAAACAGATTAACAAAATGTGCTATTTCCACATGGTAGAATATTACTTAGCCAAAAAGTAGATAGAAATGGACAGATTTCAAGAATCCAAAGTAGACGTCTGAGAATGAGGTACTAGCTGTGAGTTGCTTTGAAGGCAATTCAAAACAGAGTAGGGTAAATTAGTCTTTAGATTAATAAAACATCTCTAAATATGAAAAGGAGGAGGTTATCAATAGAAATAGGGATATATTGTTTAAAACAACCTAGCGAGTTTTTTTTAAAGTATGTCCTCAAAGACTTTTTAATTAATTATTTTATTTATTTACACTCTATCCTTTACCTACTCCTAGTCTCCCCGCCCCCCCCAGTTCCTCATCCCATCTTCCCTCCCCCTTGCCTCTGAGAGGGTGGCCTTCCCAGGCATCTTGCCTCCCTGGGACCGCAAGTCTCTAAAGGATTGGTCACATTTGCTTCCACTGAGGCCAAACCAGGGAGTCCTCTATTTTATATATGATATTTTTGAGTTGGCAAATGCTAACCCAAGGATATATGTCTTTCATTTTTCTTCAAAAGCTAAAGAATTGATATGCATTATTGAGAATGTTAAGTACATTCTGGATGGATGGTTTTTGTTTGATATCTGCCCCCAACACACACTAATTCTCATTCTTTACAGAAGATTTCGTTGTCTTGCTAACAGTAGCTTCTCACTAAATCATGTCAGGTAAATATAGAAAGCAAAATTTCTGACAAAAGCTTCATTTCTTCATTTTTTTAATAATGATTTTTTTCTATCTATATTTCTGGAGCAATGTATCATGTATAAGATTGAAATTTTATGCTTAAAAGAAAATAAAAATGCATAAAATATATATTTTGAATCTGTTAAAAATGTGTATATGGCATGTGCATTCTGCAAGGTAAATTTGGGCTTGGAGAGCTGAATTAACCAGAACTGTTCTTTCATAATCCCCTCTAAGTCATGCTGACAGTAATATTACAATATTGATAAATTGAAGGAATAACAAAATCATTGCCTAGTGATACATATTAAAGGACAGATTCATGCTACTAATCTGCTTTAGAAAACTGGGCATAAATGACAGGCAATATTTTATATGGATAAATTTTGCCTAGATATATTAATGTTACTATTCTCTAGGCTTAAATGACCAATAAGGTCACATCTTCAAATAGTGCTATTCCCTGGGCTACGCATATTCAAACTACCATAAGGGGGTATAACTTCCCCTTCTGGCAGGAACGAGCCCCACAAACTCACAGTTAACTCTAATTACTTTAAAAGTTCTTGACATCCCAGAATAATCAAGAGATAGGTTCCTTAACAGTCTGTTAGGCTCCTTGATACAATAGTGTGTATCAGTCCAAAGGAATCATTAACTAGTGTCAGCTTCTGAAGTTTAAAAACAGCAATTTTTTAAAGTAAAATTTAGAATTCAATCAAAACTATTCACGGAATTTAGAAGATGTAATTCAATTTGACTGCTTAGCTATCATGCAAACAAAAATAATTTGACCGATAGTAATAGACAATGGAATTATTAAATATCAGCCTGTCATTCAGAAAGCCAGGACGAAAATAATGCTTGGCAAAACTTTGAGTAACTAAAACTGAGTTTTCTAACTTGTATAACTCCGTTCATACATGTAAAAACCTTAAAGGACTTTGGTATCATTTATGAACTATAGTCAAAATTACAAGGAGAATGACTTCAGAAATGACTAGAGATAAGCCAAAAGCAACTTGGAGTCACAAAATTAATAAGGAAAGTTGTTAGGAAAAAATGAATGTAGCAGCATGGGTGGGATGCCAACAAAAGAGTCAAAACTTCATATGGAGTATATTCCTGTTTCTGGGCCAACCAGGGTTCATAGGGCTCTGGTGAACATGGTGAACATTTTAACACACAGCAGTGTTTCTGCAAGGCATACAGCAAGCACTAACCTACATAGTGACATAAGAGAAGAAATACAGGGATTCACTGGTGATCCAAGGAAAGCAACATTCCAATAGGAAACAGAGCCGCTATGGTGGCCAGAATAAGACTGTATAGACAAAAGGGCTAAGAAGATCATGCTAAGGGCTGAACATGCTGAGCCTAACTGCAGACCTGAGAGAATGCTTTAAATGTAAACTTTCTGAACTTGGATTGATGGGAAGAGAAAGGGCCCAGTGATCTGATTCTAAGCTGATTTGGTTACAAGAACAATAATATCTGGGAGCAAAAGAACAAATATTTAGAAAACACTTATGGCTATGCTAGGTGGCAGCTGTGTGAGTTCTCCTCACTTGGGTAACTGGCCGGGATTACTGTACCAGGAGTGATTTCCCCCTTGTTGAATGGATCATATAAGTCCTAGTTGAGAATTTTTGGTTAGCACAACAGTATGTGTGTCACTTCTGCATTCTTATGACTATCAGTTAATGAAAAAAAGAAGCCATAAGTCTGAAAGAGAACAAGGAGGGGGTATATGGGAGGGCTTAGAGGGAGAAAAGGGAAGAGGGAGATGACATAAGTAAATTCTTGTTATTTTGTTTTTAGATACTGTTTTCTAAAGTGTGAAAGCAAAAATGAATATGGATTTGAGTGGGAAAGGACATAGGGATGTTCTGAGAGAAGTAGGGCAAGGGGCAACCATAATCAGAATATATTACATGAAAAAATATAGTTCTGATAGAAAATAAAATATCTTTAAAATTTATACTATGTATATGAGTACACTATAGCTGTCTTCAGACAAACCAGAATGGGGCATCAGATCCCATTACAGATGGTTATGAGTCACCATGTGATTGCTGGGAATTGAACTCTGGACCTCTGGAAGGTCAGTCAGTGCCCCTAACTGCTGAGTCATCTCTCGAGCCCAGTAAAATAATTTTAAAAGACAATAAAATGAAGAGGTTATATTTTTAAATGTACACAGGGCTGTTGATAATAAAGTTGAAGGGTAATTTCAGTGTAGTTGAAAAGTAGTACAAGATATGAAGTAGATTGGATTAATGAATAAATATGAAATGAGGACATGGTTAAAGTGAAGAATAAAAATGCATGTCTGAATTTTTGACAATTGTTGGAAGTAATTATGAACCCAAATTCCTTTAATAATTCCACTGAGGTCTGGTGCCTGTCCCATCAACAGAAATCTGCCCTGTGAACACTCAGTCCACCAAACACGCTGTATCGTTTTCTGTATCTAATGAGAAAGGCCAGCTTATGCTGGCCTACTCTTTTTTTTTTTTTCCATTTTTTATTAGGTATTTAGCTCATTTACATTTCCAATGCTATACCAAAAGTCCCCCTTACCCACCCACCCCCACTCCTCTACCCACCCACTCCCCCCCTTTGGCCCTGGCGTTCCCCTGTACCGGGGCACACAAAGTCTGCGTGTCCAATGGGCCTCTCTTTCCAGTGATGGCCGACTAGGCCATCTTTTGATACATATGCAGCTAGAGTCAAGAGCTCAGGGGTACTGGTTAGTTCATAATGTTGTTCCACCTATAGGGTTGAAGATCCCTTTAGCTCCTTGGGTACTTTCTCTAGCTCCTCCATTGGGAGCCCTGTGATCCATCCATTAGCTGACTGTGAGCATCCACTTCTGTGTTTGCTAGGCCCCGGCATAGTCTCACAAGAGACAGCTACATCTGGGTCCTTTCAGTAAAATCTTGCTAGTGTATGCAATGGTGTCAGCATTTGGAAGCTGATTATGGGGTGGATCCCTGGATATGGCAGTCTCTACATGGTCCATCCTTTCATCTCAGCTCCATACTTTGTTTCTGTAACTCCTTCCATGGGTGTTTTGTTCCCACTTCTAAGGAGGGGCATAGTGTCCACACTTCAGTCTTCATTTTTCTTGAGTTTCATGTGTTTAGGAAATTGTATCTTATATCGTGGGTATCCTAGGTTTTGGGCTAGTATCCACTTATCAGTGAGTACATATTGTGTGAGTTCCTTTGTGATTGTGTTACCTCACTCAGGATGATGCTCTCCAGGTCCATCCATTTGGCTAGGAATTTCATAAATTCATTCTTTTTAATAGCTGAGTAGTACTCCATTGTGTAGATGTACCACATTTTCTGTATCCATTCCTCTGTTGAGGGGCATCTGGGTTCTTTCCAGTTTCTGGCTATTATAAATAAGGCTGCTATGAACATAGTGGAGCATGTGTCCTTCTTACCACTTGGGGCTTCTTCTGGATATATGCCCAGGAGAGGTATTGCTGGATCCTCCGGTAGTACTATGTCCAATTTTCTGAGGAACCGCCAGACTGATTTCCAGAGTGTTTGTACAAGCCTGCAATCCCACCAACAATGGAGGAGTGTTCCTCTTTCTCCACATCCTCGCCAGCATCTGCTGTCACCTGAATTTTTGATCTTAGCCATTCTCACTGGTGTGAGGTGGAATCTCAGGGTTGTTTTGATTTGCATTTCCCTGATGATTAAGGATGTTGAACATTTTTTCAGGTGCTTCTCTGCCATTCGGTATTCCTCAGGTGAGAATTCTTTGTTCAGTTCTGAGCCCCATTTTTAAGGGGGTTATTTGATTTTCTGAGGTCCACCTTCTTGAGTTCTTTATATATGTTGGATATTAGTCCCCTATCTGATTTAGGATAGGTAAAGATCCTTTCCCAGTCTGTTGGTGGTCTTTTTGTCTTATAGACAGTGTCTTTTGCCTTGCAGAAACTTTGGAGTTTCATTAGGTCCCATTTGTCAATTCTCGATCTTACAGCACAAGCCATTGCTGTTCTGTTCAGGAATTTTTCCCCTGTGCCCATATCTTCAAGGCTTTTCCCCACTTTCTCCTCTATAAGTTTCAGTGTCTCTGGTTTTATGTGAAGTTCCTTGATCCACTTAGATTTGACCTTAGTACAAGGAGATAAGTATGGATCGATTCGCATTCTTCTACATGATAACAACCAGTTGTGCCAGCACCAATTGTTGAAAATGCTGTCTTTCTTCCACTGGATGGTTTTGGCTCCCTTGTCGAAGATCAAGTGACCATAGGTGTGTGGGTTCATTTCTGGGTCTTCAATTCTATTCCATTGGTCCACTTGTCTGTCTCTATACCAGTACCATGCAGTTTTTATCACAATTGCTCTGTAGTAAAGCTTTAGGTCAGGCATGGTGATTCCACCAGAGGTTCTTTTATCCTTGAGAAGAGTTTTTGCTATCCTCGGTTTTTTGTTATTCCAGATGAATTTGCAAATTGCTCCTTCTAATTCGTTGAAGAATTGAGTTGGAATTTTAATGGGGATTGCATTGAATCTGTAGATTGCTTTTGGCAAGATAGCCATTTTTACAATGTTGGTCCTGCCAATCCATGAGCATGGGAGATCTTTCCATCTTCTGAGATCTTCTTTAATTTCTTTCTTCAGGGACTTGAAGTTTTTATCATACAGATCTTTCACTTCCTTCGTTAGAGTCACGCCGAGATATTTTATATTATTTGTGGCTATTGAGAAGGGTGTTGTTTCCCTAATTTCTTTCTCAGCCTGTTTATTCTTTGTGTAGAGAAAGGCCATTGACTTGTTTGAGTTAATTTTATATCCAGCTACTTCACCGAAGCTGTTTATCAGGTTTAGGAGTTCTCTGTTGGAATTTTTAGGGTCACTTATATATACTATCATATCATCTGCAAAAAGTGATATTTTGACTTCCTCTTTTCCAATTTGTATCCCCTTGATCTCCTTTTGTTGTCGAATTGCTCTGGCTAATACTTCAAGTACTATGTTGAAAAGGTAGGGAGAAAGTGGGCAGCCTTGTCTAGTCCCTGATTTTAGTGGGATTGCTTCCAGCTTCTCTCCATTTACTTTGATGTTGGCTACTGGTTTGCTGTAGATTGCTTTTATCATGTTTAGGTATTGGCCTTGAATTCCTGATCTTTCCAGAACTTTTATCATGAATGGGTGTTGGATCTTGTCAAATGCTTTTTCTGCATCTAACGAGATGATCATGTGGTTTTTGTCTTTGAGTTTGTTTATATAATGGATTACATTGATGGATTTTCGTATATTAAACCATCCCTGCATCCCTGAAATAAAACCTACTTGGTCAGGATGGATGATTGCTTTAATGTGTTCTTGGATTCGGTTAGCGAGAATTTTATTAAGAATTTTTGCATCGATGTTCATAAGAGATATTGGTCTGAAGTTCTCTATCTTTGTTGGATCTTTCTGTGGTTTAGGTATCAGAGTAATAGTGGCTTCATAAAATGAGTTGGGTAGAATACCTTCTACTTCTATCTTGTGAAAAAGTTTGTGCAGAACTGGAGTTAGATCTTCTTTGAAGGTCTGATAGAACTCTGCACTAAACCCGTCTGGTCCTGGGCTTTTTTTGGCTGGGAGACTATTAATAACTGCTTCTATTTCTTTAGGGGATATGGGACTGTTTAGAAGGTCAACTTGATCCTGATTCAACTTTGGTACCTGGTATCTGTCCAGAAATTTGTCCATTTCGTCCAGGTTTTCCAGTTTTGTTGAGTATAGCCTTTTGTAGAAGGATCTGATGGTGTTTTGGATTTCTTCAGGATCTGTTGTTATGTCTCCCTTTTCATTTCTGATTTTGTTAATTAGGATTTTGTCCCTGTGCCCTTTAGTGAGTCTAGCTAAGGGTTTATCTATCTTGTTGATTTTCTCAAAGAACCAACTCCTCGTTTGGTTAATTCTTTGAATAGTTCTTCTTGTTTCCACTTGGTTGATTTCACCCCTGAGTTTGATTATTTCCTGCCGTCTACTCCTCTTGGGTGAATTTGCTTCCTTTTTTTCTAGAGCTTTTAGATGTGTTGTCAAGCTGCTAGTATGTGCTCTCTCCCGTTTTTTCTTGAAGGCACTCATAGCTATGAGTTTCCCTCTTAGAAATGCTTTCATTGTGTCCCAAAGGTTTGGGTACGTTGTGGCTTCATTTTCATTAAACTCTAAAAAGTCTTTAATTTCTTTCTTTATTCCTTCCTTGACCAAGGTATCATTGAGAAGAGTGTTGTTCAGTTTCCATGTGAATGTTGGCTTTCTGTTATTTATTTTGTTATTGAAGATCAGCCTTAGTGCGTGGTGATCTGATAGGATACATGGGACAATTTCAATATTTTTGAATCTGTTGAGGCCTGATTTGTGACCTATTATGTGGTCAATTTTGGAGAAGGTACCATGAGGTGCTGAGAAGAAGGTATATCCTTTTGTTTTAGGATAAAATGTTCTGTAGATATCTGTCAGATCCATTTGTTTCATCACTTCTGTTAGTTTCAGTGTGTCCCTGTTTAGTTTCTGTTTCCATGATCTGTCCATTGGTGAAAGTGGTGTGTTGAAGTCTCCCACTATTATTGTGTGAGGCGCAATGTGTGCTTTGAGCTTTACTAAAGTTTCTTTAGTGAATGTGGCTGCTCTTGTATTTGGAGCATAGATATTCAGAATTGAGAGTTCCTCTTGGAGGATTTTACCTTTGATGAGAATGAAGTGTCCCTCCTTGTCTTTTTTGATGACTTTGGGTTGGAAGTCAATCTTATCAGATATTAGGATGGCTACTCCTGCTTGTTTCTTCATACCATTTGCTTGGAAAATTGTTTTCCAGCCTTTCATTCTGAGGTAGTGTCTATCTTTTTCTCTGAGATGAGTTTCCTGTAAGCAGCAAAATGTTGGGTCTTGTTTGTGTAGCCAGTTTGTTAGTCTATGTCTTTTTATTGGCGAGTTGAGACCATTGATGTTAAGAGATATTAAGGAAAAGTAATTGTTGCTTCCTGTTATTTTAGTTGTTAAAGGTGGCATTCTGTTCTTGTGGCTGTCTTCTTTTAGGTTTGTTGAGGGATTACCTTCTTGTTTTTTCTAGGGCGTTGTTCCCGTTCTTGTATTGGTTTTTTTCTGTTATTGTCCTTTGAAGGGCTGGATTCGTGGAGAGATAATGCGTGAATTTGGTTTTGTCGTGGAATACTTTGGTTTCTCCCTCTATGATAATTGAGAGTTTGGCTGGGTATAGTAGCCTGGGCTGCAGTTTGTGTTCTCTTAGTGTCTGTATAACATCTGTCCAGGCTCTTCTGGCTTTCATAGTCTCTGGTGAAAAATCTGGTGTAATTCTGATAGGCTTGCCTTTATATGTTACTTGACCTTTTTCCCTTACTGCTTTTAGTATTCTATCTTTATTTAGTGCATTTAATGTTCTGATTATTATGTGTCGGGAGGAATTTCTTTTCTGGTCCAGTCTATTTGGAGTTCTGTAGGCTTCTTGTATGTTCATATGCATCTCATTCTTTAGATTTGGGAAGTTTTCTTCAATAATTTTGTTGAAGATGTTTGCTGGACCTTTGAGTTGAAAATCTTCATTCTCATCCACTCCTATTATCCGTACGTTTGGTCTTCTTATTGTGTCCTGGATTTCCTGGATATTTTGAGTTAGGATCTTTTTGCATTTTCCATTTTCTTTGATTGTTGTGCCGATGTTCTCTATGGAATCTTCTGCACCTGAGATTCTCTCTTCCATCTCTTGTATTCTGTTGCTGATGCTCAAATCTATGGTTCCAGATTTCTTTCCTAGGGTTTCTATCTCTAGTGTTGCCTTGCTTTGAGTTTTCTTTATTGTGTCTACTTCCCTTTTTAGGTCTAGTATGGTTTTGTTCATTTCCATCACCTGTTTGTATGTTTTTTCCTCTTTTTCTGTAAGGACTTCTACCTGTTTGATTGTGTTTTCCTGTTTTTCTTTAAGGACTTGTAACTCTTTAGCAGTGTTCTCCTGTATTTCTTTAAGTGATTTATTAAAGTCCTTCTTGATGTCCTCTACCATCATCATGAGATATGCTTTTAAATCTAGGTCTAGGTTCTCAGGTGTGTTGGGGTTCCCTGGACTGGGCGAAGTGGGTGTGCTGGGTTCTGGTGATGGTGAGTGGTCTTGGTTCCTGTTAGTAAGATTCCTCCGTTTACCTTTCGCCATCTGGTAATCTCTGGAGTTAGTAGTTATAGTTGACTCTGTTTAGAGATTGTTCTTCTGGTGATTCTGTTACCGTCTATCAGCAGACCTGGGAGACAGATTCTCTCCTCTGAGTTTCAGTGCTCAGAGCACTCTCTGCTGGCAAGCTCTCTTACAGGGAAGGTGCGCAGATATCTTGTATTTGGACCTCTTCCTGGCCGAAGAAGAAGGCCCAAAACAGGACCTTTCTCAGACACTGTGTTGCTTTGGCAGTTCCCAGGTGGTACAGACTCTCACCTAAGCAGACTAAATTCCTAAGTTCCTTGGAGTCCCGGGACCAAGATGGCGACCGCTGCTGCTGTGGCTTAGGCCACCTCCCCAGCCGGGTGGGCACCTGTCCTCCGGTCCGGAAGGTGGCCGGCTGTCCCCGGCCCACACAGGGTGCTGCCTCAGCGCCTCTGTGCTTCTGCCTGTTCCAGAAGCTGTCAGGTTCTCTGGCGCACCCTCTCACCTGTTCAGACTAATTTCCTAAGTTCGGCGGGTCCCGGACCAAGATGGCGACCGCTGCTGCTGTGGCTTAGGCCGCCTCCCCAGCCGGGTGGGCACCTGTCCTCCGGTCCGGACGGTGGCTGGCTGTCCCCGGCCCACAAAGGGTGCTGCCTCAGTGCCTCTGTGCTTCCGCCTGTTCCAGAAGCTGTCAGGTTCTCTGGCGCACCCTCTCACCTGTTCAGACTAATTTCCTAAGTTCGGCGGGTCCCGGACCAAGATGGCGACCGCTGCTGCTGTGGCTTAGGCCACCTCCCCAGCCGGGTGGGCACCTGTCCTCCGGTCCGGACGGTGGCTGGCTGTCCCCGGCCCACAAAGGGTGCTGCCTCAGTGCCTCTGTGCTTCCGCCTGTTCCAGAAGCTGTCAGGTTCTCTGGCGCACCCTCTCACCTGTTCAGACTAATTTCCTAAGTTCGGCGGGTCCCGGACCAAGATGGCGACCGCTGCTGCTGTGGCTTAGGTCGCCTCCCCAGCCGGGCGGGCACCTGTCCTCCGGTCTGGAAGGTGGCCGGCTGTCCCCGGCCCACACAGGGTGCTGCCTCAGCCCCTCTGTGTTTCTGCCTGTTCCAGAGGCTGTCAGGTTCTCTGGCGCACCCTCTCACCTGTTCAGACTAATTTCCTAAGTTCGGCGGGTCTTGGACCAAGATGGCGACCTGGCCTACTCTTTACATACCAGAATAATTGCACTGTGGGGCAATGGGCTATGTACAGACAGGCTGGCCTCCAGTCAAGCTGAGGTCTGAACCCCAGTAGAACCTGGTGGTGATAATTCACCTACATGGGACAGAAGGTGTTCCCTCATGTCTCCTGGACCCCTGGCTCCTTTTGAAGTTACTGCCCCCACACCCCCCACAGGGGAAGCATAGCTTTTAGTCATGTAGACAATGTTCCAAGCTTCTGACCTTCATGCTAGACTCCTCCCAGTTACCTAACAACAACAAGATAACAAGTCCACCATAAGAAAGGCTGTTTGGGCCCTCCTCGCTCTCTTACTCTCTCTCCCTCTTACTCTCTAGCCTTTCTTCTCTCTCTCTCTCTCTCTCTCTCTCTCTCTCTCTCTCTCTCTCTCTCTCCTTTTCCACCTTCTCTCCTCTTGGCCATGGCTGGTCTCTCTCTTTTATCTTTTCTCTTTCTCCCTGCCTTTCTACAATAAAGCTCTAAAACCATAGACTGTCTTTGTTCATCAAGGCCCACTGTGTGACTCTCTCCTGTAACTCTGGGCCGAGTGTGTCGCCCTGGGGCCTCTGGTATTGCGGGCTGTCCCTTGTCTACCCCCATCGAGTGTGGAAAGTGTCCGGCAGCCCTACCACATCCGCCTGCCCAGAGCACAAGAACTCTGGCCGGATGTGGACTCTCCCCACCCCATACCTTCCCCCTATACCCCTTAGCCCCACATTGCACCATCTTTGGGAAGCTGTAATGGAAGAAGCAACCAACTGGGTTTCCAGCCCTAGCATTAGAAATTGATCTTCTGTCTCCAGCTCTGTAATGAAAAGTGAACTTTCCTCAGAGTCCTGTTAAATATTCAGATTTGTAAATAAAGCAAGTTATAGGTAATGCTGGAGCCTTTAAGGGGAAGTGTTTTGCTGCAATGGGTATTTGATGCAAAATTTGGTGTAAGAATTTGTTCTCTGCTTTATCCTAAACCTCCAAACCATGGAATTGACTTTAGGAGTGGATAGTTAAAGAGAATAAGAAAGAAGATGACATACTGAATTCTAAAATACTTCACAATTATTTGGTAAAGGTTTAAAATAAAGTAAGGAAATGAATGGAAAGCTGAGACTTGGGGCCCAGTGGTAGAAATCTAGGTAGTTCTGCCTGCTCTGCTCCAAGGTAGGAATAGGAATGGATTTTAAATTGGCTTTAACATGTGTGCCTGGTGTGTGTGTGTGTGTGTGTGTGTGTGTGAGTGAGATCACGCTCATGTGCCTCCCATGCTTTAAAATTTCAAGCAGGTATCTATGCCTACCTATACCTGGCTTATTTATGAGGGTGCTGCGATTTGAAACCTGGTCTTCGAACTTACACAGTGGTAACACTGATTCACTTCTCTAGCCCTGAATTTGGTTTCTTAACTCAAAATATTTTAGAGCATATTATAGATTATCCTTGAGTGCTTCCTGTAAAATCAAAGAGAAAAAGTGTAAGTAAAGAAAAAACATTGAATTTTTAGCACTATTTATAAAAATTATAATGACCCAAGCACTACTAAACTTTTCAGTCTCTCTAAATGATAGAAAAATCTCAAACTAAGATACAGGTCCCAAGGAAAGGTCAGGTACATGTGATGAACCTTTGAGACTCTTCATTCAAATATAAAGAGCTAACTCAAGTATAGAGGACAAACATGCTATCTTTTCAATTATGTGTGGGAATTAAGAAGATGACCGTCAGCATGGAATCATAGTAGGATAGTGGATACCAATAGTTGGGAAGACGGGTTGTTGTGAGTCGAATATGTAGGGAAGATGGTTGGCAGACCCAGGGTGCAGCTAGACCAATAGAAGAACTTTTCATGCCCAACAGACGACAGCACAGTAAGGCAGCTATGAGTGACAGCAGCTAGATTATACTTCAAAATACCTAGAAGACAAAATTTTAATATCTCCAGCATGAAGAATTGATTATAGTCTGAGGTGATGAGTATGCTAATATTCCTGAGGTGCTCACTACACATGGTATACATGTTTTGAAATGCCACACTGCATCCCATAAATATGAGCACTAGATATGTGCCATTAATCCTTTAGTTAAATAAAAATGAAAAATAAAACTAACAAATAACCTCACAAGTAATTTGGTTCTCAGCTGCCTTTTTCTTTATAGTAGACTTGAGGCCTAAACATAGTTTACCTGTGTCCTGCTATGCCCATTTCGATTCACACTGGTAGAGCTGCCATTGCAAGTACTATCTTTAAGGCCTGTTTACCCAGATTCAGCTGTCAGGCACTCAAGGGGCCACAGCAGCTGTGGTAAAACAAAGCCAGGGGGCAGAACTTGGCAGCATCACCAACATGTTCCTGGTTTGCAGGCATGTGGCAGGTTTATGTGGGCTTGTACCAAGAATCCAGAAACGTGTTGGGGCCAGACAATACAGAACAATGTCGAATTCCCTGCATGAAGCTCCAGATTGGATTGTCTGTAAAACTTTGAAAGTGAAATCCAAGTTGTAGTAGAGACCCCCATATTTTGGAGGTGCTGGAAGCAGGGGCATTTGGTGAGGAAAGCTACCAGCACTGTGCAGAGTCTGCTAAAGGAAGAACTCACACGTGGTGTGTGTAGAACTGTAATAACTAGGCTACTCAAGGTTGCTGAAGGCCAGGTGAGGCCACTGCATGCCCCAGATGCTACACTCAAGCGCTGCAGAGTTGGGTGTTTACCCGGGTGGGTTTGATGTGTTTTTGTTCATATGTTTCTTCTTGTCTTTTCATTTGGAATTAGAATGCTTCTGTGAGCCACAGTGTATTACAGATGTGTAACTCACTTTTTTTTATTTTTGTTTTTGTTTTGCAGCAAATACCTTTAACTGTTGAGCCACCTTGCTGGCCCCTGAATATTATGGTATTTTTTTTAAATGATCACCACCAACTATTAAATATTAATTATATTTTAACATGTGATCAGTTATGTTTTGCATCTGGGGTAACAATAGTTATGAAGATATAAAATCTTAAAATGTTCAGCACCCAACTTGAAATATTTTGTCATTTTTGTATTATTTAACAATTTAATTAGCCATATATCTTCTCTGATATTAAGTCTACAGTTAATCATATTACTGTCAAATATTTGTATTTGTTTATATTTTGTTATTTGTATCACTATATTTTCTGATATTTTCTTCTTATAATCTTTCTACATTTGATCTTCAACTGATATTTTTATATATTAAGATCTATCAAAATCTAATTGGTGATCCTCTTTTAAGTGACTAATTTCTACCACTTGTGTTATTATAATTACTTCTTGAGTTTATTGCTATGCTTCTTATTCTATCCATTCCTTTTCATCTTTCCGGCTTCAGTTATTGCCTATTATTGCTCTAGTTAGTTCACTGTAACCTTTTGTTTTCTTTTGTTGCTTCATCTGTATATTACTTTTTAAATTTTGATGTAATTATTAACTATCTTTTTAGCATAGCTATTCAGAGTCCTCAGTCTTGCATACCAGTAGACATGGAGGATACTGGAGACAGTGGACCCTCCTTAATGTGTATAAATTGTGTCCTTGTCCCTGTTCCTCCCACGGGGACTTAGGCAATATCATTCTACTGAATTCACGTTTCTCCCTCCTCCACATTGTAGTCACATTGAACTTTTGTTTGGTTCTCCTGGAAATTGGCAAGAAATCCAAATTTCTTGGTATAAGCAAAAGAAATAATCATTAAGAAGGAATTAAAACTGAAGACACTGCCCTAGGGAACAGACCAAACCAAGAATGGATTGACCCATAGTGTATCTTGTTGGATATAAGGCCATGGTGCTATTTCATTATTAAAGAGAAGAATAGCAAATCTTCTAAATTTACCACTTAATATTTCAATGCACATGAAATTATTTGCTAGATCACAAAAATCTCTGACAGCAAATTCCAAGTACTTAAGAATGCATAAGATTCCTTGTCCATGAATAGAATGAACAGAAAGATGGACATACGCCCCATTGTAGGAGTCTTCCAAAATGATGATTTTATTGCAGATGGATAATGATATGTTGCCTCTCTTTGCTATAGTTCAGCATAATTGTTATCGACATTTTGTTCCATTTTCTATTACCTACAAATTGGCAATGGCAGAAAACTAAGCATCGTTTTTGTAATGTGCAAGCTATTTTATCGGTCTAACAGACTGTGATTTTAGCAGCGTGTGGTCATTTCCTCAGTTCCATTACCTTAAGGCTAATTTCAAAACCTATGATCTTTATTAATAAGGCATACAATGAAATAATAAGGCAGATAATATACTGTATTGCTCCTTATGCTGCTGTTTACACACTTAGCACATATACACCGACTCTCAGACTCACCTTTAACAGTGACCCAACTAAAAAAAAATGCCTGCCACACTAAGTTCTAACACACTGGAAATGCTTTTTTTAGTAAAAATCTTAGGTAGGCTAAAGCAGCTTTTGTGCCAAATATTAGCATGGTTTCTTTCTACAAACTGGAGAATCTGCAAAGAAGGAGAGTTCCTCTCATTGAAAAAAAAAAAGGAAAATTAAGAATGATAGTTTCATTAACTTGTATTAATGTATTACATACTAAGAGATGAATGAATTAAAGGTATGACCAGACGTAGTTCCATATAGGATCGTATCAAATTAAACAAAGTCAGTGTTTAAAGAAGTGAGAAGACACAGCGAAGGGGTTCCAGCTCCTAGGCTGGGGGAATTTGAAAGGAGAGCACAGCTGCACATGGCAGGCAATGATGAAAGTCTGCCTCAGTACTGGTTTCTTCTGGAGGCATCTCTAGCTAGATCACAGTCCACTCTTTAAGTCTGCAGAATGAAGACCAAAGTGTGGACACATTGCCCCTTCTTAGAATTGGAAACAATCACCCATGGAAGGAGTTACAGAGACAAAGTTTGGAGGTGAGACAAAAGGATGGACCATCTAGAGACTGCCATATCCAGAGATCCATCCCATAATTAGCCTCCAAACGATGACACCATTGCATACACTAGCAAGATTTTGCTGAAAGGACCCTGATATAGCTGTCTCTTGTGAGACTAGGCCGGGGCCTAGCAAACACAGAAGTGGATGCTCACAGTCAGCTATTGGATGGATCACAGGGCTCCCAATGGAGGAGCTAGAGAAAGTACCCAAGGAGCTGGGGGGATCTGCAACCCTATAGGTGGAACAACATTATGAACTAACCAGTACCCCGGAGCTCTTGACTCTAGCTGCATATGTATCAAAAGATGGCCTAGTTGGCCATCAATGGAAAGAGAGGCCCATTGGACATGCAAACTTTATATGCCCCAGTAACGGGGAATGCCAGGGCCAAAAAATGGGAATGGGTGGGGAGGGAAGTGGGGGGGAGGGTATGGATGGGGGACTTTTGGGATAGCATTCTAAATGTAATTGAGGAAAATACATTATAATAAAAAATATATTTTAAAAAGTCTGCTCATCCTTGTAAAGTGCAAAGTGCAGAACACCTTTAAAAATTCTGTCCTGTGTTTAGGTAAATGGGGGAGTGGAGAGAACACTTCTTATATATGTTTATTTTCAAATCTTCTACTCTCAGAGTTATACTTACTCCAATAGGGTGGCCTATTTTACCTTAGGAGTCCCTTTTTTAATTCATACCTAAAGTCAGAACTAAGTGGTCTCTTAGATAGCTGTTCCCTACATTGTGATCCCGTTAATCTGCACTACCAGTGTGTATATTTCCAACAATGCTCAAGGAATATTTAGTGTTGTAGAATTTTTGACAACAACAAGACAGATGGAAACCACTGTTTCATGAATTATCAAAGTATTTGTGTCTCAACTGTCTCTCCACAGATGAAGATGATGCTTCTCCTACCTGAAGGCATAAGCTCATGCACACATAATCCTGAATCTCTAAGTCTATCCTGTCTTGCTTCGCTTTGTTTTCTGCATCCAACTTTGGGATGGAATGTACTAAAGCTTCTGAAAATGTAGTACCCTGGTCTTAGCAGTTTTTAGACCAAATGTGCTCTTGTAGGCTTTCAGAAACCCTCACTGAACAATGATCACGGTAATGAGGCTTACTCAAATCAGAGCTTCGACTCTTCCCCATAGATTGTAGCATTTTATGGAGCACTCAAGGCACATGTCATGTGATTTAAAGGCCAAAAGAACAGCTGAGGATGTATAGATGAGTCAGGGAGGGGAAAGAATTTCTACCTTAGAAAAAGGAAAGACTAAATCCATTCTTCCTGAACTCTGTTAGTACAATGTTGTTGATGAACACTAAATCCAGTTCATGTTTTGTCTGCATCAAGCCAGATTATCTCATGGAATTATAAATTATGGGTAGACCTTGATAGGGTAGAGTTTGGTATTCTCAGAGTTAGGCTCCCTCATCTTTATATTTTGTTTATTTAATTCAACACCAATTTCAGCCTATTTCTTTTTTCTTTACTGTGTATAATACTAGTTACATCTTTAATCTCTCAGATTATATCTCAATTATAGGTTACATAACTGGCTTGTTCTCATCGAGGAAAGGTTACATGGGACCCTAAAGGTGAAATGGGGTGGGAGGTGTCCTTCCTTTGTGAAACACTAACAGCATACAAGGAGGACACTGTTCCTCTCTAATCCTTGCTATTTTACCATCCTCATTCATTCTTGAACAAAACCCCCGATGTTTCAGAAGGTTAAAAGCCATAATGCCACCAGAAAGAGAAAAGGAAGTTTAAAGAAATATAATTTTTACAAGATCTTTGAGTATAAAACTAGACTTAAACTGTCTACAAGAGAAGTTTTTCTTAGATAAGAACAAAGGTCTTTAATAGTTTCCATCATGCTTCTGGTTAAGTTTTTCAAGAGACAAACTTAATGCATGGATTGTATACCCAGCCTACCCTTCAAGCTACCTAACTACTACTGCCTTAAGCATCCACTTATTAATAAAGTCTTCAAGCTCTGATATTGATACTATATCTTGCACCATGACAAAAGGACTAACTGACTTACCAGGCTATAGAAGTATCTGTATACAAGAGTTTCTATAGTTTGCATAGTTTGTGTCCATTTGTTAATGTCTTTGAACCTCTTTGGCACTACTTAGAGATAGTAGCAAACTTTAGAGGCATAGGCTTCCTGGTTATTGGTAAAATGCCTTGAATATCGGGATCCCAGTGTCTTTCCTTTCCTCTCCTTTGTTCCTGGTCCTGGAGTACCCTGGATTCCTCCATTCCCTGATTAGTTGTCTATCCACAGTCCTAAACCAATATGATCTATAAAAATGGAGTGATACCTCCAAAACCTTGAGTTCAATATCAAGTATTTTATTATTGTTAGAGAAATCTGACTAACACAAGGGCTGAAGAAAGTTATTCTCTTTTTCCTCTCCTAGGTCGCAGTGTTCAATGTTTGTAGCATCATGAGCTTTAATATAAACTAAGAAATATTGGAAGCCTTGTTTACATAATCATTGTGTGCCACATTAATTCAGCCTTCTCTGTCGGGCAACCTATCTATTTTTTTCTCTATCCATTTTCAGTGTATAACAGAAGCTGTATTTTATTTTCCTCTGATATCCAGGGAATAGGGCTGCATCCAGTGGTAACCTCTGCACATAGGTGGATCATTTCTCTCTTTCTGTTAGGAAACAGAGATGCTTTCTCCAGAAAACACATAGACTAGATCCTCTAAATTTACCAGCATAACAAATGTAAGAATTTCAGGGTGTACTGAAACATGCTATTAAATTATTAAACACAAAGAGTGCTGGTGGTAGAGAGGTGTTATGGTTAATATTTTAAGCCCTGCAGAGGTGAGCTACAGTACTTTAGTTGAGATCAGTGTTATGTGGAGGTAGCAGGAAAAAGCACCCCTGTCAAATGGCTGTCTGTTTCCCAGCTTCTTTATGATCAACAATGTAGCAGTCACAGAACCACATCTTATGATCCCGTACCTGATAAATGGTTTCAATACACACGAATTTCACATTAAATGAAAATGACTATTAAACTCCATTCAGCTGACGTTGACTCAACCTCTGCGGTCACACTGACTGAGCATTTCAAACTCTCTGATAATTTGTGCCTTTCATGACTCTTTGCTGTATTTCAGCACTGTGAGCTTAAAAAGCCCTAAACTCATTGTACTTTTCCCATTGCTCATTTCTAAGCAAAACAAAGCATATTCCCTCTAAAGAGAAGTCATTAGGCACTTACCAGACTACTATCCATTGTTACCCCATCCATATGAAAAGACATTCCATTAGAAGCAGATAACTTTTGGTGGTATTCTCTACATTTTCAGTTCCTCCTGTTTATTCTTTTAAGCTCTATGATTCCATTAAGTCAAAGTGAAGGTTTTGGAAGCAAGGTCACTTGAATGATGAACAAAACAGATTAACTGGGAGCAGACTGACTTTGCTTAGATTGCAAATCCTCATGAATATAAGAAAGGAAGCACAAGTCCCATATTGCAAGAAGAAAGACAACATTGTGGTCATACTCCAAAATGAATAAGCTAGGATCTAGAAACACTGTCGCATATGGGAAAAATCTATAACAACAGTGGGTTTTTGTCTTAAGAAACTTGGTCCTGCCCTACTTTCTTCCTGTGTCTATGCTCCCAGTACAGTCACACTGCTGGCATTTCCATTTGCTTATCCTTTCAGTTTTCCCCAGATGTTTAATCCCCTGCCTTCCAAGATCCTATTCTCTGTTTGTACAGACTGTCGTGTGTGTGTGTGTGTGTGTGTGTGTGTGTGTGTGTATAAACACTCCATCATTCAGGAATATGCATGTACATGTGTTTCCATAGAATGATCTATAATTTTTTTGTTAATGATCACCATGAATATTTTCCACTCCCCAGTTCCCTCCAGCATTTCCCTCTTTGCCTTCTCCTACTGTGCAGCATCCTCCCAGGATGAATTGCCAGCCATCAGTTGCTATGTGGGCAGCAAATTCAAACTAATTTTAACCTTAGTTTAACCAAAGCTCTATTCAAATTTTAAAACCACAGAAAACAAGTTGCACAGTAGAGGCCAAAGAGAAACAGGAATGGTGTGGAGAGAACAGAGGACTGTCTGGCTTTGTGCTTGATCCTGTCTTTGATTCCCTCTGTGATGACTAAGAGTGAAGTCTATAGTCCTGAATATTTATTATTCCTAAAGCACATGTCAGAGAGACAATATTTATCTGGGTCAGTGCGCTTGGTTGGTGTGGTGCTAATAAGGCCAAAAGCATGGCTCCTTCCCCATAGAAATCAGAAAAAATATCGACCCAGAAAAAAAAGCAAACTTCTTCTACATTCAAAGTTGTGCTCCTAAACCTGGCCAGACATCCTGCAGATGCATGCTGTGGGTGACAAGTGAGGTTGAATGTGTACCTGGGAATCAATCCAATGCAAATGTTCTAGAGTTGTCTCCACATTGAGGTCTTTCTGGAAGTAAATTAGGATTTTGGCTGATTAGGATCCTGGGATTTATGTGCTAGATAAAACCAGATAGGAAGTCTGACAGTGACATCATTGACAGGTATAGAATATCTGCAAGATAATGCCATCTATGCTAACGTATATCTTGGTTGTCTTCAAGAATCATTTTTGTGTGTTCCATTACTTCCTAGATTCATCTCTTACCTGTGTCTCTAGCTTATGGCCACTTAGGAAGACATTATATAGAAATGTCACTTTGAGTTGAACATAACTTAAGATCAATTTCTATCTTTGTTATTTTTGCTTAGCCATACATGAGGGGCTTATAATCAGTAAAGTAGGCTTCCTCATGTGTCAAATGGGGCATAATAGAGGTGAAGTGAGGATCTGATGAAACTGGGCACAAAACATCATGAGCTTGGTGCCTAGGAAATAGAAACTGTCCCAGTGATTACTGCTTTCATTACTATGTCATGGGCAAGAATAAGAAGCAGGAATGGCTCAAGGTTAGGCTTATAATATTAAGTCAGTGAGAATTAGCTCCCATTTCCTTCCCTAGGTGGCTAGGTTCTTGTGCTTTACCATAGCTATAACAATTTTTTTTTCTGTATGTTTCATGTCCTCTATCATTACAGGGCTTTTTGTACTCCTAGCACAAGAGCTTCCTGGTCTGTGACATCACTGAGCATCTGTGTGTTGGTGGCTAAATATGTTGTATCCTCTGCCATTTGGTTTGGCATTGGCATTGTGCTTCAAGTACATCTTGGGGTAGTTTTGTTGTTTTGTAACCTTCAGGACTTAGTCACTGAAAATTTTATTTATCCATTCCCTCACAGGTACCTAAATGGCAATGTTTGAGATCGCTTGATATGAAGTATGCACTTGAAAAGTATAGAACTTAATTGCCAGAAAATGGAAAGCATACGTTTCTCTGCAGTTTTCCCCTCATGATCTGTATTTAAGATCTAGTAAAAGAATGGCTGCTGATTCATTCCAGTTCCTGAGGGACTAAAATCTTCCCTGGTTTTCAGACTCTCACAGCTTGGCTAATTTAATCTTTAAATGTGTTGACTTGCTTCTTTGTAAACCTACTGACACCATTAGAATCATAAAACAAGAACACCTGTTTCTGCTCATTACAATTATCACATGGAAGGCATCTTATACAATAAGCAACACAACGAGCATGTGCTATCCTCACCAGACAATGCACTTTACAACTACTTTACTGTAAACTTGCCCCTTCTTGTTTTTATTAGTCTATAACTTTAGTTCCCTCAGACACCATTTGCAGAGCTCTTAGACACCATTTTGGAAGCTCTCAAACAGTATTTGGAGAATATTTACTCTGAACAAATGAAATTCATGTTTGCACCCTGGGCATTGCTGGGCATTGCTTTTCATTAGTGTATTAATAAACTTTGTTATTCCATTCCTTGTACCACAATTGCCTTTGAAGTTGACAACATCATGACCATATTCAACTTGTTAAATTTTTAGTCACTTTTAAATGAAACAGAGTGGGCTTAATGAGAGCAAATTTGTAAACAGGAAAATTTTGTTTTAATCTTTAAACAAAAAAAAAGCTGTATTCTAGCTTGTTATACTTTTCCATATTGAGTGTCTGAGTAGAGAGTCTCATGCTATCTATATTTAATGTGTGTGTGTGTGTGTGTGTGTGTGTGTGTGTGTGTGTGTGTGTATGTGTGTGTGTATTTATGAATAGATATAGGGAATGTGTGGAAAATTACCAGTAACAGTTTGGAGACATGTTATATGCAAGGATTTCAGCAAGGATGGCCCAGCCAAAGGAATCAATTGATGGTTAGCTAGGCTCTTATCCCAGGACTCTGAAGGCTGAGGCAGTGGGATTCTGAGTTCTAGGCCTGGCTAGGGTAAAATCTTGTCTAAAACTAAATAAGCAAATAATTAATTGAATAACTAAAGAAATAAGTTTCTTCTTTTGGAATTTCAGTCCTTGCATGGGTAGATGACTTTTTTGAAACTATATTTCCCTGAAATAACTACTGCATACGGTAACCAGAAAAGGCCACAAGATTCTCCCCTAACCTCTAAACTTCAGGGTGTTTCTCCTAGTAAAAATATTACTCTCAGAATTTGTTTGTCAGATTCTCACAGATAATTCCTAAGGAGCTTGACACAGTGAAACACTGGCTAATACTGATGTGAACTCCAAGTCTAATTGTTGATCTAGGACTTGGGATACAATATCCAATATGTTCTCACTATCCTATAAATAGTGTGAAAAATGCTAGGTCAAACTTGTTCATTTTTTAAAACCATTACATAGTGAGTGTTATATATGATTAAACACAGAATATAGCAAGATTAAAAAAAAAACACTATTCTTACCTACAACCTAAATGAGAAAGACTGAAACATAAACAAATAAGAAGCAACTAATTTAGAAATATCAGGCTTATTTTAAGAATTAGTTTACTTACAGAGAATTGCTTCTAGCTACTACTGGACAGCTGTTTCTTTTTACTGAGTCAGCACCTTGTGTCTGGGTATCATCTCACTGCATGGCCTATCCATACTGCCATCCCTCAGGCTCCTTTTGTTTGTTTCATTGACTAGTATGGTCCAGCCTCAGTCAATCAGTTTCATCTGCTTTCCCAAGTAGTAGTACATGATTTAGGTTTGCTAATAGCCACCATATCATTGAAACATATAGCGTGAGACTTCAAATGATCTGGTTGAATTTCCAGTCCAATTGGACACATTAACATTTTTAAGCAAAAGTTGAGCGAAGAAAACTTTTCAGTGATATACTCCCTGACTCAGGAGCTCAAATTCTGAAACTAAACATATTAATGTAGGTTTTTTAAAATTGATTTCATCATTAGTTCAGATTAACTTTAGATTGTTTTAAAAAAAGTCTTAAGGTGTAGAACACTAAGTATAAGATACAAGAACATATAAGTGAGTATATGTTATCCCAGTTACTTTATATAGGTAGAGTCATAATTAGTCAAACTGAACTGATAAATATTCATGTGACATTACCTACATTTTCTCACAGAGGCTATCAGGACATAGCAAGTCATTCTCTCTTTCCTTTCTTTATATTGAGTGAACTTATTAACAGTGAATTACAATTACTAAAAGTGAAATATTTAACAGAGATGACATTTGGATATTCCTAATAGTGTTTCCAAATTACTGTATTGAAATGTATATAAGTTACTGTTTCTTTTTTTTTTTTTAATGGCTGAATTAAATTCTTTTTTCTTCTTTTTTTTATTGGATATTTTCTTCATTTACATTTCAAATGCTATCCCAAAAGTCCCCTATAAGTTACTGCTTCACTTTGTCTACTGTGATGGGTTGGATTCCAAGCCAATAATACATCACCAGAGGGAGACCACATTCATAAAAGAAACTTTACTAAAGCTCAAAGTACACACTGCACCTCACACAACAATAGTGGGAGACTTCAACTCCCTACTCTAATCAATGGACAGATCATGGAAACAAAAACTAAACAGAGACAAAGTGAAACTAGCAGTAGTTATGAACCAAATGGATTTAACAGATATCTATAGAACATTTTATCCTAAAACAAAAGAATGTATCTTCTTTTCAGAACCTCATGGTACCTTCTACAAAATTGACCATATAATCAGTCACAAAACAGGCCTCAACAGATACAATAAAATAAAATAATCCCATGCATCCTATCAGTTCACCATGGAATAAGGCTAGTCTTCAATAACAACAAAAACGATAGAAAGCTCACATACATGTGAAAGCTGAATAACACTACTCAATGATAACCTGGTCAAGGAAGAAATAAAGAAATATATTAAAGACTTTTTAGAATTTAATTAAAATGAAGCTGCAACATACCCAAACTTATCGGATACAATGAAAGAAGTCCTAAGAGGAAAACTCAGAGCTCTGAGAGCCTACAAAAAGAAATTGGAGAGAGCTACACTAGCAGCTTGACAGCACATCTGAAAAATCTAGAACAAAAAAAAAGCAAATATACCCAAGAAGAGTAGACAGCAGGAAATAATCAAACTCAGAGCTGAAATCAACCAACTAGAAATAAAAAGAACTAATCAAAAAATCAACCAAACGAAGATCTGGTTCTTTAAGAAAATCAACAAAATAGATAAACCCTTAGCCAGATTAACTAGAGGGCACAGAGAAAGTATCCAAATCAACAAAATTAGAAATAAAAGGGACGACATAACAACAGAAACTGAGGAAATCCAAAAAATCATCAGATCCTACTACAAAAGCCTAAATGCAACAAAACTAGAAAATCTGGAGGAAATGGACAATTTTCTAAATAGATACCAGATTCCAAAGTTAAATCAGAATCAGATCAATGATCTAAGCAGTCCATAACTTCCCCCCCAAAAAAAGAGAGAAACAGTCATAAATAGTCTCCCAACAAAAAAGCCAAGGACCAGATAAGTTTATTGCAGAATTCTATCAGACTTTTGAAGAAGAACTAATATTAGTACTCTTCAAACTATTCCACAAAATAGAAACAGAAGGAACACAGCCCAATTCATTCTATGAAGCCACAATTACTCTGATACCCAAGCCACAAAAAGACCCAACAAATGAGAACTTCAGACCAATTTCCCTTATGAATATGATTCAAAAATAATAAAATTCTCACATACCAAATCAAAGAATACATCAAAATGATCACTCACCAAGATAAAGTAGGCTTCATGACAGGAATGCAGGGACGGTTCAATATAAAGAAATCCATCAAAATAATCCACCACGCAAACAAACTCAAAGAAAAAAACCACATGATCATTTCATTAGATACTGAAAAAGCATTTGACAAAATCCAACACCCATTCATGATGAAAGTCTTGGAAAGATCAGGAATTCAAGGCCCATACCTAAACATAATAAACACAATATACAGCCAACTAGTAGCCAACATCAAACTAAATGGAGAGAAAATTGAAGCAATCCCACTAAAATCAGGGACAATGCTGTCCACTCTCTCCTTACCTATTCAACATATTATTGGAAGTCCCAGTCAGAGCAATTAGACAACAAAGGAGATCAAAGGGATACAAATCAGAAAGGAAGAATGACTACTTGCAGATTACATGATAGTGTACTTAAGTGATCCCAAAAATTCCATCCAAGAACTCCTAAACCTGATAAACAGCTTCAGCAAATTGGCTGGATATTAAACTAACTCAAACAAATCAAAGGCCTTCCACTTCTCAAAGGATAAACAGGCTGAGAAAGAAATTAGGGAAACAACACCCTTACTTAGCAATAGTCACAAATAATATGAAATACTTTGGTGTGACTCTAACTAAGCAAGTGAAAGATCTGTATGACAAGAACTTCAAAGAAGATCTCAGAAGATGGAAAGACCTTCCATTCTCATGGATTGGAAGGTTCAATATAGTAAAAATGGCCATCTTTTCAAAACATTATACAGATTCAATGCAATCTCCATTAAAATTACAACTCAATTCTTCATAGAGTTAGAAAGAGCAATTTGCAAATTCATCTGGAATAACAAAAAACAAAGATTGGGAAAATTATTCTCAACAATAAAAGAACTTCTGGCAGAATCACCATCAAGCTGTATTGGACCATCATGATAAAAACCACATGGTATTGGTACAGTGACAGTCAGGTAGATCAATGGAATAGAATTGAAGACCCAGAAATGAACCCATATGGTCACTTGATCTTTAACAAAGGAGCTAAAACCATCCAGTAGAAAAAAGACATTTTCAATAAATGGTGCTGGTTCATCTGGTGGTTAACATGTAGAATAATCCAAATTGATCAATTCTTATCTCCTTGTACAAAGCTAAAAACCAAATGGATCAAGGACCTCCACTTAAAACCAGAAACTAATAGAAAAGAAAGTGGGGAAGAGCCTCGAGCACATAGGCACAGGGGAAATATTCCTGAACAGAACACCAATAACTTATGCTCTAAGATCAAGAATTGACAAATGGAACCTCATAAAATTGCAAAGCTGTAAGGCAAAGAACACTATCATTGGATCAAATGGTAACCAACAGATTGGGAAAATATCTTTACCAATTCTACATCTGATAGAGGGCTAATATCCAGTATATACAAAGAACTTAAGAAGTTAGACCCCAGAGAGCCAAATAACCCTATTAAAAATGGGATACAGAGCTAAACAAAGAATTCTTAACTGAGGCTACCAAATGGCTGAGAAGCACCTAAAGAAATGTTCAATATCCTTAGTCATCACAGAAATGCAAATCAAAACAACCCTGAGATTTCACCTCACACCAGTCATAATGACTAATATCAAAAACTCAGTTGACAGCAGATGCTGGTGAGGATGTAGAGAAAGAAGAACATTCCTCCATTACTGGTGGAATTGCAAGCCGTTACAACCACTCTGCAAATCAGTTTGGCAGTTCCTCAGAAAATTGGACAGTGTAGTACCTGAGGACCCAGCTATACCACTCCTGGGATTTTACTTAGAATATGCTCAAACAGGCAATATGGACAGATGCTCCACTACGTTCATAGCAGCCTTATTTATAATAGTCAGAAGCTGGAGAGAACCGTGATGTCCTTCAACAGGGGAATGGATATAGGAAATGTGGTACATTTAAACAATGGAGTACTACTCAGTTAACTAAAACAATGAAATCATGAAATTCTTAGATATATCATCCTAAGTGAGGTAACCCAATCACAAAAGAACACACATGATATGCACTCACTGATAAATGGATATTAGCCCAGAGAAGGTCAGAATACCCAAGATACAATTCACAGAACACATGAAGCTCAAGAAGAAGGATACTTCAGTCCTTCTTAGGAGAGGGAACAAAATAACCATGGAAAGAGATAGAGAAATAAAGTGTGGAGCAGAGCCTGAAGAAAAGGCCATCCATAGTATGCTTGACCTGGGCATCCATGCCATAAACAACCCCCAAATCCAGACACTATTGTGGGTGCAAAAAGTGCTTGCTGACAGGAGCCTGATATAACTGTCTCCTAGGAGGCTCTTCCAGTACCTGACAAATACAGAAGTGGATGCGCACAGCCAACCAATGAACTGAACACATGGTCTCCATTGGGGAACTAGAGAAAGGATCCAAGGAGCTGAAGGGTTTTGCAGCCCCATAGGAGGAACAACAATATGAACAAGCCTGTACCCCCAGAGCTCCCAGGGACTAAACTAACAACCAAAGAGTACACATGGAGGAACCCATGGCTCTAGCTGCATATATAGTAGAGGATGGGCTTGTGGGTCATCAGTAAGAGGAGGGGCCCTTGGTCCTGTGAAGACTTGATGCCCCAGTGTAGGGAAATGCTTGGACAGAGAAGCAGGAGTGGGTGGGTTGGTGAGCAGGGGGAAGGGGCAAGGGTTAGGGGGTCTTCTCAAGGAATCCAGGAAAGGAGAAAACATTTGAAATGTAAATAAAGAAAATATCTAATTAAAAAAGAGAAAGGAATAAATATCACTTTAAATCTATCACAAATTTCACCCTTTTCAGCACGTTTTTTATAATCTATATTATTATTATCATTATTATTATTATTATTATTATTATTATTACATTTCATATATTCATATAATCCCCCTTTTTCCTCCAGTTTCTCACATTTTACCCAAATTACCTCCTCACCCACTAAACTCTAAAGTGCCTTTACCTTCTTCAACCCACTGAGACTTCTTAATTCTGTTTGTATGTGTATGAATATAGGGCCATCTGCTGAAGGATTGATAGCCTCTCAGCACCTGCATCCAGGAGGAAACTTGACTTTTCTTCTCAAGAAACATAAAATGAACAGAAGCGCCTCAGATATGAGTTTCACTTTAAGAGCCACCTTCTCATTTATGCTGACCTTTTGGATGGCTTCATCTTGTGAAGGTCTTGTACAGTATTCCCAGCCACTGTGAGTTCATGTATGCAAGGTTGAGGAAAAACTGTTTCATGGTAAGTGCCTACTCCTGGTTATTTCCATCCTATACCCTTTGCTATTATAATTCCTGAACATTACTCAGAAGTGATGTGATATAGGTGACTTATTTATTGCTCAGAACTCCACAATCTCATTTTTTTCTGCAGTTTTTCCTTGAACAGTTATGGATCTCTGCATTTATTGCTATTTATTGCAAAAGGATGTTTCTCTGATGAGGGTTAAGAGATAAACTAATCTATAGGTAGAAAGATAAAAACTTAGAAGGCAGTTTGTTATTATGTCCATTGAACGTTCCATTTCTATTTCCATTAACAGATCTCTCCTAGATCTCCTAGAACCCACTACCTTGACAAGCACAAGCTTTCAGCCTAGTTAATATTACCAGGTGTGATTTCCATACTGTGAAATGATCTGTAAACCCAGTAGGGGGGGGGCAAGTGGTTTGTTACTCAACATTTGTACCACTATTGAAGTCCTGTCATTATTGTAACTCCAGAGTTCACAGCTAGATAAAACTAATGATGACACATTTCCAACAACATTATAAGAGAAATTTTGAGTACTATGAAAGTTATGCAGTAGCAATAAAGCTTCTATCTAATAGCTTCATTTATCCATGTCCTATGATTCAAAATGTATGGTATATTCAGCAATAGAATCTTACTGTGGAGTCCTGGAGGGTAACTAAAACCATTGATAATAGCCTGTAGTGTTGTGATGGTGTCTATGGGACCTAAGAAATAACCTATACCTGTCTTTGAGTTTCTTATTTGATAGTCTATTTTGTCAGAGAAAGGCATTGTCATCCTTTCATTTAATTTATTTTATTTTCATTTAAACTTCTCCTTTATTTACATCTTTATCTATCACTATCTACCTGTAGCATTTATCTAATATCTTAGATATTAGCTATATAGATAGAAAAGTAACAACTTTGAGGGAATGGATATAAATATGGATATTCATACACACATATATGTATATATATTCTACAGTAGTTTCCATATAACATTTCCAAATGTCCTTAGTGTTAGTTACGTCTCCTTGTAGAGGTGGTTCTGATGCTGTTCTGTTCCCCAAGTTGTTCTTGATCTGTCAGTAAAGAAGCCATGAGCCAATTACTTGGCAGAAAGAATAGGCAGTACTTCCGGGGTCCTGGAGGAAAAGAGACAGACACAAGGGAGGAGAGGAGAGTTTGCCATGCTTTGAAAAGAGAAAGCCAAGCAGCCATATGAGGTCTCGGGAGAAAAGGCCTGTGGTCACTTCTATCGGTGAGTAGTCAGGAGTGTTCAGCAGGAACTAGTTGTATCTGAACCACTAAAGTTTAAGGCATGTGGCAGGTATGGAGATAAGAATATTGATAAGGGCACAGTCTTCCATGGGGGAGCACCCATCAATTGTGTCCAAATACAAGTTGAAATTGAACAACTGTGTATCTGTGTCTTTGATCTATGGATTCAAAGGAAGCTGGATTGGGGCTGATAGCTCAGCCCATTTTCAGAGCTTAGGCAGCATAGCAAAGCTACATGCAAGATCTCCTTATATTCGTATCTTTACCCTGAACCCAGACCCAAAAAGATAAACACTAGATATTATCTCTCATATGTGGATGTTAACTTTAAGATTTTTGGTATGATTAAATTGGAGTACCTCCTAGAGAATTAGTAAGCGGTCATGGGGAACATTTAAAGAGAAGGGGAAATAACACAGGTGTCATACAGAATAGAGGAGAACAACAGAGCAGAAAGGAATTTGGGATTTTTTAATGTGGCATCTTCCTTGCCACTACCATTGTTTCCTGCCACTGCCTTGCTAGAAGATTAGTTCTATAAGGAAAGTGCTCCAGTCTTTGGTTTCCTCCTTATTTATACCTGTATGATGCTGTCTTATTTCTACCTCAACTACATTTCTGCTTTTTAGGATAGTTGTAATTTGGTATAATTATGATGCTTACTTCTATGCAACCTATGAATAATATATAATATATGCTCATATATATGTACTACATATCATATACATATCTATATTATACATTATATATGCTATGTAATATATTTATTAGTTAGGAATTTACATATATTAAACATATTTATACCTGTGAATTACATCCCTAATCTACATGTAAATACCATACAAAAATTATATATGAAGAAAGATAAATTTTATATTGCTGGTATGATGATATACATATGCTAAGAGATTGATATACTGTGTATTTTCATATTTAATTATATAAA
Organism: Mus musculus; assembly: GCF_000001635.26. Classification (NCBI taxonomy): domain Eukaryota; kingdom Metazoa; phylum Chordata; class Mammalia; order Rodentia; family Muridae; genus Mus; species Mus musculus. The sequence continues at coordinate 76,078,167 of NC_000074.6, read as the reverse complement.
TTTAAAAATTTATTATATTGCACAATTATATATGCATATAATTAGACATATAAATTCTTAACATATTTTCTGTTTTTATATAAATATAAAAACTGTGTGACCACTCTTTCTGTTTGGTATAAAAAGAAGACATTTCAATGTTTGTTTATAAAACTTGATGTTCTATAACTTGGTACCTTTGAAATCCTTGATCCCAAATAATTTCTACAACTTAACAACTAATACCATGAAATAAAGATAGTTAAATCTTTGAGCTCAAAGTTTCTCAATATTGAAATGTTTATCTCTTAGGTAGTTATGGGGCTTAACTACAGCAATTTTCATGAAGTGGCTAATGCACTCTAAGGCACTCAATGTATGCCTGACAGTCACCACTGAGATGTGTAAACCTGGTGATGACACAGTTATAGAGTTACATGGGGAGACTCAAGGAGAAGACCAGGACAGAGTTACTATGCATGGGTGACAAGTCCTGTTCAACCATATCACAACTGAATTGCTTATTTTTACTGTCACATCAGTTCTGCACAATTGGTTGCCATCAAACTACTGAAAATGAATAATTTCTTTTTTCCTGCTAGGGAAAAAGTACTATGCAAAATATGCTTTTATGGCTTCAAATGTTGTCTTGGTATGATGTAATATAAATTATAAAATGAAATACAATTGACAATACTTAAAGTTAAAAATAGGGATTTAAATTATGTTTACTATTAAACCAAGCAGGATAGTCATAGATTCATGTCAGTAGTTGGTTCCACTGAGTACCAATGTTAGAACATGATTCATACTCCAACTGCTCTACTTTCAGGCCTATAGAACTGCATGGCTATATAGTAAACAATTCTAGAATTATGCATGTGTATTTACTTGAATAATGCCTCACACTACTGTTTTAATTTTTCAAAAAGAATGCCAATCTAAAATCTACAGACCTCAGTAAATGTGGTAAATAATGACGTTGAAAAAAAGACAACTGCTCACTATACTTCTCTGGGTTCTAGGGACATTGGAAAAGATGTCAATTTGGTGAAAGTGGATTCACATCAGCACTGGTATGAAGCTGCCGGAGCACATAGTGGCAAACTGTGAGCCAGAATTTTCCATTTGGTTTATATTTTTTTTTGTTCCTGAGTCATGGGAACTTGAGATTTTAGAATTATTCACAAAGAAAAGAACAAAGCAACACTGTGCATAAGTAGCATGGCAGCCCAGATTCTAAAATGCTAGGTGTGGGGGCAAAGGAAAGATTAATTCAACCACATAGAAGATGCTTCAAGTAAGCCTTGTGTGGAGGAGAAAGAGTGTGGGGGAAAGAAGTGGGAAACAGCAGGGGTACCATCAGGGAAGAATGTGCTAGAAGCAGACTCTGTCTCAGAGATGGAGCCCTCTGGCATTATCTATGTCATGATGATTCATTAAGGATGGATGGAACTCACAGACTGAGCAAGATGAACAAGTTATTTTTCCACGTATTAACATATTAACATATGTCTACCTCATCTTTATGCCATATATATATATATATATATATATATATATATATATATATATATTACACACATACACACACAAACACCTGAATCTATGAGATCAAAGCTAGAAAGGCTGCTAAATATTATATAATACAAAGACATACTGCCTATCTTCATCCTATCAAGAAATTATCAAGAATTATCTACCCCAAAAATATCAATATCACCAATGTTAAGAAATCTGAATTAATTCATTAGTCTTCTTATCAGCCCTACTATATAGGTATTGTTATTACTGCCATTTTGAAGATAAGGAAAGTAAGAGACAGTGAGGTTAACTAACTGGCTCATTGTTTATATAAACACTTGATAAGAATCCAGGCTGATATCCAAGACCAGCAGCCTGTTCTTTCATAATCCTTGTTGTATCACCTCCGCAAGTCTACCTTGCTCTCACACCAAATGCAGTTTATCTTCATTACTTTGATGTCTCTCCACAAAAGACATCTTTTGTCTCATCTCATCTCCTGCAATTTTGTCTCCAGCCCAGACTACCCAGATGTTGGTGCTTCGTCCTATGTGGCACATCCTTTCTATAAATCTCTGGCCGTTCCACCTACTTTAGTATGTGCAGTAGAGGGAGTTTGTGCATACCCTGTCAATGACCCTGAACAACAGGTCCTAGCACACAGGACATGCTTAAACTTACTCTGAGATTATTTCACCTTTTTGTCTCTCTTCTGGCTTTTCTATCTTTTGAAAGTTTTGGAGATAATTAATGTATTCCATATAACGTGTAATAGATAATAAAATTTAAAATTTGTATGAGATAGCATCTCGCAGAAGTGATGTTCCATATACCTCCTGCAGTTTTGGGTGCAAATCTGCTTGAAAACATGAGACCTCCAATCAAATGCAAATTCTTACATATTAAAGATCCTGAAAGAAATACAACAAGGTATAAATATTGAAGAGCCATTCTAGAGTTTTCAAAACTCTTGTTGCTTATCACAAAATGTGCAGATAGGCAGCTCTGATGTCAGTAATGAAGAAGCAGGGAGCAATGGTCTGGTTTGTTTGTTTGTTTGTTTGTTTGTTTGTTTTTCCTACAGTCCTCCACAACATAGATTTGCTGGTTCTATGTTGAAAAACCATGAAACTTTTGACAGTAATTTCTAGAAGTATCTGATGCCATGTGACAGATGGCCTGTGACTTGGCATTGCCCAATGTGATATGCTGTAACTAAATGTGACTTTCCTTTCTTTAGAGCTTTCACTTCTGTGCAAACATTAATGCCAGCCTGTGAATAGGTGCTGGAAAGAGAAGGAAAGGAGGGATGAGAAAAAAGAAAGAAAAAATAGAGCAGTGCCTCAGTTCACTAGAGGAAAACTCAATAAAGGAAGATGTAACAACAGAAGGGTAGAAGAAAAACTAGAAAACCATCATCATCCAAAAGCCACAGGAAGACAAAGTGAGCAACAGCATTGAGGTTACAATGGGCTGAAAACCGACCTTTGAATTTCTCACTATGGGAGCCATTGAAAATGCTCAAGGTGATGATTCTAGGAGACAGGCTGTTATTCTTGGGTGAGATAAGTCTTCTTTTCTCTTCACCGTATATCCTGTATATGATGCCAGAATTCTGCTTCTGGTAGCAGAGCTGAACACAGTTGAACATAAGTCACTTCAGTGGAGCCTTGGTAGATGAACTCTATAAAGCAGATGTGAGGCAAGGAGCAAGAGCAACAAATGAGTAGGGGTTAGAGGTCATGTGTAGTTATGTGTGGTCATGTGGGGTCATGGGTTTATTTATTCTCTAGCTTAGATTAGAAATGGTGCTGTTTGTTTATATGTTGGTTAACTTAACCTCCAACAAGAAAAGAGAAGGGAGGGTAAGGAGAAGAGTAGAGAATACAGGTTGGAGGAGAAGCACTGAGACCATGAGAAGGAGTGGAATTCAGTAGATCTGGGACCTGGTGGCATTAGGTATGAGCAGGGACATGGAACAGTTCACCACAGTTAACAAAAGGCAGAAGTAAATGTATGGCAACAGGTTGAAGCACTCACTCAGTTTTAAATCATCTCAGGCCTGGTTTCCAAGGCATAGAGTAATAAGTTATCCCCACTTCTGGCACCATGTGATAAAAAATCTAACTTCTGATCCTGACCTCTTGACTCTCGTGGCCTTGAAATATCTTCATCATCAGCTATAGCAGTTGATATTAGATTCAGGATGGAAATTAACAATAGAATGGGAAGGCAGCGCTTGTGTGGGGTCTCAGGCTGTCTTTCTAAGATCCTCTTAGACTCTGTGAACCCCAGGCTGTGTCTCTGATATATTCCTGCTAATCTAAGACAGTAACTTAGGAAATTTTCTTCATTCTTTATTATCAGTTTGATTTGTATTCCTATTTTATATCCTTATATAATGGTCTATTAGTTAATCTTTGTTGCTGTGATAAGATGTCATAATCAAAGCATTTCACAGAAGAGTGTGTCAGGGCGTTTGGTTTCAGAGAAATAAGAGTCCATAGTGGCAGGAACTACATGGCAGTAGGCAACTGGACCAAGAGTTGACTGATCCCATTCTGTCAGCACACCAGAGAAAAGGCAAACCAAACGGTTGGTTGAGAGGCTACAAATGCTCAAAATCCACCCCAGTGGCTTATTTTCTCAGACAGCTGTTGCCTCTTAAATATAATCTCCTTGAACACAAACCAAGTGTCCAAAACACCTGCCTGACACTATGGGAAGGATTCCTTATTCACACCATGATTCTTAAGATGCAACAAAACAAAAACAAAAAAACAAACAAATAAACAAAAACCTCTCTTGAAAAGGAATCAGAAGTGGAGTCTAAGAAGCTCTGGTCTATCCCCCTGAAAAGGATTAAGAATGTTGTTCCTCACAGAGAGCTCTCTGAGCTACACTGACAGCCAGCTTCAGCTCCACAGAATAACAAGCCACTGTATAGAGACTTAGTTGTGATGAGCTTAGTAGAAATGACAGCATCAAAATAATAAATACAAGTGACAAGTGGGGAGAAGGTATAAAGATGCAACAGTATGCTGTAGGTGACTAAATTGAAAGAAGCAAAAATGAAACAAAAACTTTGGGGGAACACCAGATCACCTGACTTAGTTCTACTCGACCAGGAAATTCTACTGTCAGTAAGCCTCCATGCTCCTGTTTCTAAACTGGAGACAACAGTGTACTAACTCACTATAGTGCCACATTTGCATGGCAAAAGTGTGACTTAAGGGAGAAGATCCAACTTCCATAATGGCAGTTGTATAATGCTTGACAGCTTGCCTGTGTCTGCCTGACTTTCCTCACCTGTAAAGTGATGCACCCACTTCTGTTTGCTTTTCTGTGGAATAAATAAATTAACTCCTACAAATAATTGCATTACTCTTCCTAGCTCTGCACTAGACGTGGAGAGTAGCAGAAGTCTGAGAGATTCTGCCTTGTTCTTATAAGACTCACTTCATAGTTACTGTAGACACTGGGACCTTTTTACATATACTTGAAAAAAAAATAAAAAGAATCCAGCAACATAGCAAATGGAGGGGCTTGTAAATTAAGTTCTTTACAAATACAAGGCATTATTACTTGAATTCTCCACAATGCTAAAGAAGAAAACCGACTTAATGATGTACATTAAGCTAAATAATGCAAAAGTTAATTAGTTTAAACTGTGGGATTCTGTATGAAAGGTTTTTTAGGTGGGCGGCAGCATTGCTTTTGGGAAATAATGAGCCTGTTTCAGGGTATTAAATGAGTTCCCAAAGCCTTCAAGAATGAATGCACCCCCTAAAGAGCCCTCCTTAGGATCAACTTGCTACTAGAGAAAGACTAAGACAGGCTTCAGCCTCTCCAATAAACCACCATGGGCATGGAGGCCTGGCCTGGCATCAAGCCATCTCTCAATTTTTTATTAGTTCCCACACCACTTCCTAATTGGTTTAACCCTTTAGTGTCCTTTCCTTTCCTTTCCTTTCCTTTCCTTTCCTTTCCTTTCCTTTTCTTTTCTTTTCTTTTCTTTTCTTTCTTTTTTCTCTTCTCTTCTTCTTCTTCTTCTTCTTCTTCTTCTTCTTCTTCTTCTTCTTCTTCTTCTTCTTCTTCTTCTTCTTTTTTAAACAGAAGTTTAGTCTTAACCACAAGAGATTTTAAATTAAATGTAGGAATGGTGTATATATTAGTCATTTGCCTGATGGCTAAACTCAAGTATCTGAAATCTAAATGCTGATATATATTTTTATTAGACCCTCATATGCTACATATATCACAACCACAAAGAATGTGAATGTACTCTAGACAAATTCTCAAGGGAAGGAGACAATGTTTTTTAACATAACACCTCAGCTGTCTCTATTTCTAGAAATGATGAGGAAGAGAAGCCTAGAGTCCAGTTTTCACTAGATTCTGCATGTCATTCAGTTGTCACTCAGAAGTGGACAGCTGAATTATTGATGATACATTTTTCTTGGAAGGAGAATTGGCCTGATGTTCAATTGTTTACTGACTATAGTCAATAGATTGGCTGGGTGGTTGGGGTCTTAGAAGGGCAGGCCATGCTAGGAAAGTCGGTGAGAAAGATATTTGGGCAAAAATTATGAAGGTAGTTATCTCCAAATGTGCAAAGAGTGCAAAGATACCAATGTCCCAGGTAATTGCTTATTACAAGGTGACTTCAGCAAAGGAATTCAATAATTAAGTAAATGGGATGGCTCATTCTATGGATTGTCAATCTCTTTCTCCAGCTGTATGTTTCATTTCCAAATGAGCCTGTGAACAAAGTGGGCATGTTGGCAGAGATAAATGCTATGCTTGGGCTCAATAACATGGCTGAACTCTCCACAGCTGTTGCTGACTGCCAGAAGTGCCTGCCATCAAAATAAAGTTTCAATAAATGATAAATATTTTAAAGGTTTCATCATTGATGTGGTCTTCATAAAGACTAGCAAGTCAGTAGAGCTCTCTAATTCTTATTTCAGCGCAGAATCAGGCAACTGAATTAGGGTATTTCTATACTGACAGAATGATCTGATGAAACAGTCAGAAGTTTCTATTAATATTCAAGGGCAATAAACTGCAAGCCAACATTACAGAAGAGTGAGGAAGTCTTTGTGATTCTGAAACTAGAGGAAAACAATTAAGTTAGAAGGCAGGTGGAATGTAAATAAGCAGGCAACCTGCTGAGTTTTCACTAAGTACTAGCAAGTGGGAGGCAAGTCAGACTATTCCATTCACAACATAAACTAACCCTCATGCTAGAAATTAGCACATTAGCATGTCCAGAATTTAGATTCATCTCTGCAGGTTTTCTGTTCCTTTCACCCTTCCTTGCTTTAGCACCCATAATTGGCAACGTGGTAATGATAATTAATAGTAAAAATTCTTGAAATTCTTCCAAGCTTTATTTGAGACAGTCTCCATTAAATACCAATTCCCTCATGAGTTGCTAGCAATGTGAATGTAGTGCCACTAAAAACTGTCCACGTATGTACTGTCTTCTAGGACATGTAGGCGTAAATATTCTTAAGAAAGAGTCTTTGGTTTCAAGATTTTAATACAGTTGGGAATCTGTTATTTAGGCTTCTTTATGAGTGGAAAAAAACATTAAAAAAGGACACAGAATCATAAACAAGTGTATGTTTCTCAATGCTGCTGCATGAAGTTTTCACAAATTTGTTGAATAGGGGTGCTTGTTCTGGTTAGGGGGTCACAAATCTGGTATTGGGCTGGGAATGAGAGTGCATGCTCAGCATCCCACACTCAACAAACTGACAATGATATACATGGGTCAGCCAGGAGCTTGAGGATAGCCTGAGCTGTTACCACATAAACAAACAAGCCAATGTAAGAACTATCGTTTCTCATGGTTGTGCTCCCTTTAGAGACATGAGGACTTCTTCCTGACGTTGGACAATTTCTGAGGACTTTCTCTAGTCTCTGTCTCCATTCCCATCACTTCCTGCTCTCTCTGTGTTCTGAGTCTCCTCCACATGCCATGGAACTCCCCTCTACAGGTTCTCCTATATGGATAGTTGTCATTGTATTGAGGTCCTTCCGCTGGAAATGTCAGGATGTTCACATCTCAAGATGCTTAGTATGGGTAACATTTTCCAAGGCTCTTTCAAATAACATAATATCTTACATGCTTTATGACAGCATGCATCGATGTATGGGCATATCTTTTGGGAAGGGACACAAACCAAATAAACTCCAACAAAATAGAAGTTTACTTATCTCTGGTATAAAATTTTGGCAAATAGTCGAAGAATGATATGATTCCCTGCACTGTGTCTGTAACCCAGACTCCTATTATCTTGTTAGCTCACTAAAAGCAGCATCCTTTCTGACGTCCATTTCATAATTCAAGATGCTTTTTTTTTTAGTCACATCTGATCTTGAGCCAGTAGACGGAGACGAACAATAAAAGAAAGAGCCAGATTCAAGTAAAAGACAGATAGTGCAAAGTTTCCTGATAGTGTGTTCATGCATTTAATTAATATAAATAATATATCATCTCTTTAATTAATGTATGTAATAATGGATAATATATTTTCCTGGCAGTGTATGCATACCCTTACATCTGTACCTCTTTACAACAATCACCAGGCAGCCATGTGAGCTCCATGAGAAGTTAGAAACATTCTCATTCTGGGAATCCTTGTGTTCAGCTGAAAGTTGAGAGTTTTTTAAAATGGAGAAGGTCATGTGGCAGAGACTGCTGGCCAGCCAACATGGCTCTTTCCTAGACTCTTGGTTCTTTTCTACCTTAATAAAGGTTTTGATACTCATGCTTCTGTTTCACATACACCTCCATCTTCAAGGTGGCTACACCATCTAGTTTAGACTGAAAGAATCTGAACAGAGATCCTTCTGAGCTTCAGCAAAAAACAATAAATGTTCCTAATGAAAGCTGGGGCATGCCCTATGTTTCAACTGGGGGAATTTTTTTTCTATACAAACTGAATTTTCAGAAAAACCAAAGAGGTGCTTCAATGATGTCCCCTACTCTTTCTTTTTTTTCTTTTTAATTAGTTATTTTCTTCATTTACATTTCAAATGCTATCCCCTTTCCTAGTTTCCTGTCCAAAAGTCCCCTATCCCCTCCCCCTGCCCTGCTTCCCTACCGACTCACTCCTGCTTTCTGGCCCTGACATTCCCCTGTACTGGGGCATATAATCTTCACAAGACCAAGAGCCTCTCTTCCCATTGATGACCGACTAGGCCATCCTTTGCTACATATGCCGCTAGAGACAACTACAAACTCTGAATTTGAATCCTTTCTTGGTGATTTAAACTAGCTTCCCCATACTTGCAGGAAGTGCCCTCTTTTAAAACATATTTAATGTGCTTTTCATTATGTGTATATTGGGGTGAGTGCACAGGAAGACCCTGGAGCTGGAGTTGCAGTCAGTTGTGTGCCACCTGATGTGGGTCTGGGAACTCAACTTCAGTCTTCTATGAGAGCAATTAAGTCTTCTTAGACACTGAGACATTTCTCCAGCTCCAGGAAATGCGTTATTATTACTTAATTATATTTAAATAATACTAGACCATGAAGTTAAAAGCATACATGAAAAGATAGTAAGGCATAGTGAGTAGCTTGTCAGAGGGAGAGAGTGCTCAGTCAGAGGAAGAAGATATCTCTCCATCAAATAGTCTTTTAAAAAAAATTTATTGGATATTTTCTTTATTTACATTTCAAATGCTATCCCCTTTCCCGGTTTTCTCTCACCCGCCAGAAACCCCCTATCCCTTCTCCCCTCTCCCTGCTTTTATGAGGGTGTTCCCCTATCTACCCAGCCACTCCCATCTCCCTGTCCTGGAATTCAAAGCTGGTTTCTATGTAGTGTAAGTGTTGGTGGGTTTTAACAGTGTGAAAAAAAAAGAACCTCAAGATTTAATTGGTCCTTCCTGACCTTTAAACTTCAACTCAGATTTGCTGTTCACTGGTTACCTGCAATTACCTAGCTTCCCCCTTAGAGATTATGGAGGGATGCATCAATTCTGGGAGTCCTATGTTACAATGTTCACCTATTATATTTTGTGAATTTTTCTGGAGATTAGTTTGAAAAGGAGGACTAGAATACTAGAATACTAGAATTTACCCAAGAATGTAAAGAACCATTGGAGGGATATACAGATAGGTTTGGAAGAAAGGGCGACATGAGTTAGTCAAAGGTTGAGGAGAGAGTTTGAAAGGCTCCTGCCATGTCGGATAGTGCTCCATCCATTGTGGTCCTATTATCATCAGAAAATTCATAACACTGTTGAAATTGTTGGAATAGCACTTACATCACTCTTAATGCCATACGATGCAGACAACAGCCTTAGTCACAGACAAGAAGGTTCACATATTTAGACAAAAAACATGGAAAACATCTGATCCTCCAAAATCTATTTTAAAACTCCACAAAATCTATGCAGTACAAGGCTCATTTATGGTCAGTCATTGCTCTCTTGAAGGCAGACAATTATTTTTAATAAAATTTGAGTACCCTGTGTACGAGTACTATGCACCCAGTTACCAAGGAAAGATTCACTCTCACTGTAATAGCAAAATGGTTGACAGAAATATTACATAAGGCAGTGAACTTACTACTTTCATGTTAGATTCAATAACGTTTTGCTTTAATTATTTTATTTAAAATACTTAAATATGTGTACAAACATCCTCTGTATTTTTCTATAAGTTACAAAGCATCAGAATTCCCCACCTGGGCATAAAATATCTGGTGTTTACTTGAAACACACTGCCATCTGGTGGTAGGTGTTGAACATTTCAGATACGGAGTCCCTGGGCTCCCAAGACCAAATACTCAAGGAAAATGTTTGAAAGATTAAAATAATAATAAAAAAAGGACTGACTGAATTTAAAATAATCTGTTAAAATTGACACATAACTTATATTAGCTAATACCAGTTAAGATTGAATTGCCTTATGAATCAGTTGATTCTTAGCGTAAACCTACTTTTTCAAGTTGTGTCATATGTAATTTATGCTTTTCTCTTCATTATTAAATGGAAAATGAAATTTTTCAGACATTATATTTTGATTAGAGTTTCTTTTCTCCAAGCCCTTCCAAAATTCTCTCCACATCCCTATCCACTCTGAGCCCTTTCTTAAACTTTCTCCTTAGAATAGAAACAAGCATCTGAAAAGACAATCATAAAATAATTTAGAATAAAAATCAGCAAGCCAGAAGAGGACAAAACAAACAAGCATAAAAGGAAAAATATCCAAAGAAAATTCACAAGAAACAAATATAAACTCTGAAACACACATTCACACATACAGAAAACCCATGGAAACAAAATAGGAAAAAGATTGTGAACTTTAAAAACAAAAATACTCAAACCATTATGAGAAAAAAAAACTGCAAAAGTGCCATTGAGTTTGTTTTGTGCTGGTCATGTACTGCTGGTCTGTCCTTAAGTGTGTTTCGTAGACCCAGTGAGACTCCGTTGGAAAGTCTCTTTTTCCTTTATGAGAAAGTACCAATTGGAGACGGCTTCTGGGATAGGCATGGGGGCATTCACTCACGTCCATTCTCAACACTGGGACTCCATCTGGCTGCGCCCTGAGCGTGCTTCACGGTCTCTGTGACGTTGTATGTGAATCAGCCCTGCCTGAGTCTAGGAAGACTCTTTTTCCTAATCACCCACCCTATCTGCCTCTTACAATCTGTCTTCCTCATTTTCTGCAATTCCCTGAGACATTATCCAGTTGCCTGTCTCTGTGTGTCTTCCTGTCTCCTGCAGGAGGAAGCTTCTCTGATGATGGCTGAGCAAGTCACTGCTCTGTGAGTGCAGTAGGATGTCCTTATGTTTCATTATGTTGCTATATTCCTTTAGGAGAACAGTAATTAAACTTTTAATTTCCCATGTACATCAATTTTCAAACTTCACTCATATTCATTATGGGACATGGGTGTTTTTCATTCTCACACATAAAAATGAGGCTCAGATAAGGGAAACAAATCCGTCAAATCCCAATTTTTGTTTTATTTGTTTTGTAAATTACTGAAGCATATTACAGACTCTGTTTCTAGTCCGTTTTCTTCCTGATGTCTTCTCCTTCTGTGAGAATGAGGTAAGGTGTCTTCACTTGCTCTAGACTGAAGACTTGAATAAAGTGATGTCCCAAGCCTCCCAGTGCAGGCTGGATGAGGCTGCAGCATACAGGATGGGAAAAGCAGTGAACTCCTACAACTCTGCTTACCCTTCTTTTTCTGTCCTGACTCTCTGCTTGCTTTATTCTCTTTCTCTTTGCTTTGCTCTACAGTTACATTTTAGGATTTATTCTTAAAATAAAGGTCAGCATTTTAACAAGAGTACACCCCACTTCTTAGTGGACCTGCAGGGGTCCCTCTGTCTGGTTGATCTAATTCTTTTAGAGTTAATCAAAGTGATATTTAAGGTGGCATCTTTGATGGAGCCTCTGGGTGACTTATGCCATCCATATCAATGAGACCTTTTCAACCATAATCTTTGATTAAGTGATCTGTGAGTACAGTCTTGAAATTTAATTTGGTGATGTTTCAGAGACTAACTGAAGCAACAAGAATCCCACTTTAAGATCATTACCAGTGCTAACTTTGTAGTGCTATGGAAGATAGAAGAAAGGTCTACTGCTTGTCTCTCCTTGAGTATGACTTGTGGGCATGATTCTACATTGATCAGACTCTGTCAGAAGGCTTCTTATTTTTTTTTTATCTATGATATTTCACCTTGCATGAAGCAGTTATTATTTAAAATCTACCTAAACGAATGGATGCTTTCCTGTATTGTCAGCCCATATTTTGACTTTTATTGTACAGTTTCTACATTAGAAAACTTAGGACAATGAGTTCAAAGACCATTCCAAGACCTAAACTGGAATGTATCTGTGTGGTATTCTCCTAAATAACCTACTGGGAAAACACAGCAAACATAATTGGGAATCTTTATTGGTTTGTCAAGACAATTTAAAGTATGGGAGTTGAAAAGTTGATCTGCAAACACTTTGCCTTTTCTTTACCTCAGGTATCATAACGCTACTCCCCATGACCACGTTTCTTTTTCTGTTTCTTCTACCCTTCAACTGCAGGAATTAAGATCTGGAATTAGAGAGTGGATAACAAGTTGAGAATGATGGATTAGTCTCTCCTCAGCTTTGTTCTCCATAGCTGTTCAGCATAAATGGCCATGTTCTTCTAAACTAGAGATGTGAGGCACAGAAAAGGATCGACACTCCCTTTCCAGTGGCTCTTTTCAAACATCAGTGATGATCACAGCTGCTAAACACAAATGATGGCACAGAACGTGACAGAAGATCCCGTAGCCCCATTGCCCTCAAAGGTTCCTTAAGGAGTTACTTATTTTTCTTGAAGAGCACCATGCAACAGTAGTTCACTAGAGATTTCACACTCATCACGAATCCTGTGGAGACTTGACTAAGAAGTAAGAGAAAGTCTGTGGTGCTGATCAAGCCCCAAATCAGACAATATTGCTGGGGAGAGTGCAGCATGATGAAAAAAATGAGGGGGCATAAATCAACTGAAGGGAACTCGGAGGCAAAGACCTTCATTTTTTAACAGCGCAGATTAAAATCACCAAGCTAATAAGATCTGCTCAGGAACCGAGAAATGTCATCCCAAAGTGTGGAAAATGTATCACTCGAAAGTAAGCTCTGTTCAGGTTGGTTTATAAATATTAGTTATTCACTGAAAACAGACTATTAAACTTACAGTTTTGCTTAAAGATGGTACATAGTGAGAATTCCCTGAGGTATATCTTATTTGTGTATTGATTGCGTTTTTTAGAACAAGGAATAAACAAAAACCACAGAATTTGTATTAGGTTCACAAATCTTTCCTTAATTTTGACACTTGTCTCTCTGATCCTAATAATGCAACTTTGAGGTAACTTCTCCCTGATCCTAAATGATTGAAAGGTCCTCTACATCAGGTCAATGAACCCTTCAGATACTGCTATCATCTGATTGTCAGTAGCTGCCAAGATATTGAAAGTTGGTTAGTAAACAGAAGAATGTTGACTTTGTTTGCATATGTGAAAAGCAATTGTCCAATAGCACATATTTCAGTAAATGTCATTCTTGGAATTGAGGAGGTATACTGTAGGCACACAGCTGTGCCTTAATAGTCAGATGCTGGATTTGAAATTGTCCAGAATATATACAGTGCCCGTTGAGAATGAAGTGAAGAATGCTATTCTTCCCAGGGAGGTGCATTAAACGTTTAATGTATGCATTTTGTCCGTGGAGTGTAATGAGACTGAAATGCACATTGGCTTCAGAAGAATTCCAAGGTTGTCGTTGGTAAGAGCCTAACAATTGGCTCAACTGTCTTCCTAAATTTCTTCATCTTTGAAAGTGACCCTTTAGCTCTCCCATGTCTCTGTGATCGCTGTGAGTCTTGCTCTTTAGGCTCCATTTCTGTCTCCTTTCATGTTTTCCCTAATCTTCTTTCATCCATAAGAAAGACTCATTACTTTACATATGCAAAATCCAAGGTCTGTGGCCAAACAGCTTCCCAGTTTATGAATTCAATCTTTATTTACGAAGAGGTTCAGTACAGAACAGGAACTGCAAATCATGTAATGCACCTTGCATTCTGCTTTTAGAAACAAAACACACATGGAAGGAGTTACAGAAACAAAATTTGGAAGTGTGACGAAAGGATGGACCATCTAGTGATTGCCATATCCAGAGATCCATCCCATGATCAGCTTCCAAATGCTGACACCATTGCATACACTAGCAAGATTTTGCTGAAAAGACCCTGATATAGCTGTCTCTTGTGAGACTATGCCTGCCGGGGCCTAGCAAACACAGAAGTGGATGCTCACAGTCAGCTATTGAATGGACCACAGGGCCCCCAATGGAGGAACTAGAGAAAGCACCCAAGGAACTAAAGGGAACTGCAACCCTATAGGTGGAACAACAATATGAACTAAGCAGTACCCCGGAGCTCTTGTCTCTAGCTGCATATGTATCAAAAGATGGCCTAGTCGGCCATCACTGGAAAGAGAGGCCCATTGGACTTGCAAACTTTATATGCCCCAGTACAGGGGAACGCCAGGGCCAAAAAGGGGGAGTGGGTGGGTAGGGGAGTGGGGGTGGGTGGGTATGGGGGACTTTTGGTATAGCATTGGAAATGTAAATGAGCTAAATACCTAATAAAAAATGGAAAAAAAAAAGAAACACGTCCCACACCCTTACATGTGCTGAGGGGAAATGTGAGAATGGGCTTAGTCATTAAGGACAGCAGGCTAATCTTTCAGGAATAAAGAGCCATTTCTGAAATCCTACCCTCTGCTTTGGGATAAAGACCCTACACCCATAAAACCTGTAAAAGAGAACAAAGGTGAAAATTTACACACTGAACTAATTTTGGTAAATGACTAGGGCAGTTCATTAAGATTATGTACTCTGGAAGTTGTCAATAAGAAAAACAGGAAGTGGGGGGAGAGTATGGGGGACTTTTGGGATAGCATTGGAAATGTAAATGAGGAAAATACCTAATTAAAAAAATTTTAAAGGTTAAAAAAAAAAGAATATGTATGGCGATGCTTTTGTGCCTCATCATCGCATTTTTTGTAGTATAGCAGTCAAAATACCACATGTGCTCACATTCAGAGGCATGGGAAACTGATAAAAATATGTATTAGATTATATTGCAAGTATGATGGTTGTTATGAAAAAAAATTCTGTCATTTCCCTTGAGAGTCTTAGGGTTAACTTTTTCCTCCTGTGATTTTGTTTTGCATTGCAAAGAATCAGATTACTTCCAGAAAAAAAAAAAGCAAAAAAGAAAAAAACAAAACAAAACAAAAACAAAAAGCAAAAAAAAAAAACCACGGCACTTAAAGGGGAAAAAAAAATAAAAGGAAACAAGAAAGGCATCCACAAAAAGTGCAGGCTTGAATGCATAATGAATGCTTTTCAGTCCATTGATAGACAACCCTTAAAACAAAGCATTGTTGTGTGAAATGTTCTAGAGAAGAGAACTCAAGAGTTTATCAAATGAGTTATTGGAAAAGAATTTTTTAAATCTGCCAGAAATGTTGCAGGCCATTATTGCAACTTATAAATTATTTATTATTCTTAGACATGTCATAAAGTCCAATACAAATAAAAGAAAAATGCTGACAAGACAGAAATATCACTGTGAATCTGGAGAGAGCTTCCTGAAGCCTCACCAAAAAAGGTCCAAGAACCCGTGCACCCTGCCCGCTTCAATTTCACTATGTACATATTTTGCTCCTGTGTATGTTAAGGTGTCAGCATTTTTCTTTGCAGCCAGCCCACTCTTTTCCATTTTCCTTCATATGTCTAAGCACAGAAATCGTAACACACAAACTGTGTATGTATGTGCATATGTATACATGAGCATGTTTACAAGAAAATTTAAGTAAATGGACCAGAAAACTGATCATAACGACATCTCTAACGCTAGCCTCAAGCTCAGAGGAGGCTTTGCTAACGTAACAGTTGCTCTTTCCCATGCCTGCTTCAGCTTGTTCTAGAGTCTTTCTTCAGAAAACTGCAGAATTCCCCCCAGCCCTCCATTCCTATCCAACAGCAGATCGATACAGTACTGCAGAAGTAGTTTTTGTTTTAACAGTAGGAGGACATCACCTATCTGACTATAAAATCTTTCCCTCCTTATTTACTTTAAACAGTCTTGTAAGAATGAGTACAGTTTTAACTAAAAGGAAAAGAGATCTTAAAGTTACCTGCTCACAGGAAGACATATCTTTACCTTCTGCTTTATTCTTTGTTCAGATTCTTAAGTCACAATTTTCTCCTTTATGGCCTTCCTAGTAAATGTGGAGACATAAGCTCCAAATTCCCTTTAGGACAAACATTCAGAATTATATACCTGGATTCATCCTCAACACTCCAGCTATTGCTTTGCTGGGCATAAATATCATATAGTCTTGGTTTGTGAGAATTATGTGTTTGAAAAGAGGTGGGGTGGCTGGTGAGATGGCTCAGCAGGTAGGAGCACCGACTACTCTTCCAAAGGTCACAAGTTCAAATCCCAGCAACCATATGGTGGCTCACAACCATCCATAATGAGATCTGACACCCTTTTCTGGGCGACAGCTATAGTGTACTTACATATAATAAATAAATAAATAAATAAATAATATATATATATATATATATATATATATATATATATATATATGGAAAGAGGTGGGAAAATATTTCACTTTTTATCACTGTGTGCTTAGAACATTCTAGAGCACCAAATCTCAAACAGCTCTATCTTTGGGGGGGGTAACTTATAGGGGTCCATAGCTATATTCTTTTTACTTGAAAAATTATATAATCTATGTGCATATCATTTTATTCTTTTTCATAGGCATAACAAATATAAGAAGCTCATCTCCCTTTTGCCAAATCCCAAAATTTTAAAACATTAAATCTAAATAGATGCTTTCAAAACATATTTTTTCCAGAATATATTTTGATTGCTCTGGCAAGATGCCAGTGAGATAAACTTTAATCTAGATGTTTTTAGTACTTGGAAGCAGAAAATGTGAAGAGGAATTGTGGCATTGTGCATAGGACAGTTGTTCTGAGAAACGCTGCCATTAGTACCTGAAGAACACAATTGTTGTTTCTCATTAAAAGAGGGAATTTTCATTTAAAACCATGTACAAAGCTAGAAAAATAAATTCTAGAATTCTGAGTAGAATTCCTTGCAGATTCAAACATATGAAAATTTTCCCAATGAGAAAAGAAATGAGCAATAATTTGTGAACATGGGAACATGAGAAATCTGTGGCAGGGAAAAAAAACAATTATGAAAGATTTCTTCATAGTATAGTTCCCAAGGGCTTCTGGTAGCATTGTGGCAGTGGATATGAAGAGGAGAAACATAGAAGGGCTCATTACAACTCATTTCTCTGAGACATGAAGACCCAAGCAGAATCTGAGATACCTAAAACAATGTCTCATCTAGACTGTAAGAACAGGAATGTGAAGAAGGCAGGAAGTCAGAAGGTGAGCTCTTTTAGCAGCTGATACACACTGTGAAGGCCTGACCTAGGTCAAAGGTGTTCATACACAGCAGGAGGGTCATGGTGCCCTTTCCTCCAGACAGTAAGTCTGTTTTCAAAAGTGCAGGCAGTGATTGTGAGTCCCCTCACACCATAGGAAGACAGTTTCCCACCAGGAAAACAAATGGTTCCAAGAATGTATGCTTCCTTGGAAGATTGCCTATCACTTATACAAGGAAAGTGAACTATACACAAAGTAAATAGTCACTAGATCAAGACTTAAATTCAACCCTCTCTGGCTTCAAAATTCTGAAATAATAATTTTACAAAAGAGAAAGCATGATGTCATTGACTTAACGTGTGCACTGAATGCATTCTGTTTTTTTTAATATTCATTTATCATATTTATATGAGTACACTGTAGCTGTTGCTTCAGATACACCAAAAGAGGGCATCAGATTCTATTACAGATGGATGTGAACCACCATGTGGTTGCTGGGATTTGAACTCAGGACCTCAGGAAGAGCAGTCAGTGCTCTTAACTGCTGAGCAATCTCTCCAGCCCCAAATCCATTCTTCAAATATCTGATAACTATAACATGTATGGTTACAAAAGTAGCAGTATTAATCTCTGAAAAAAAATATAATGCTGTGAGACTTTAACGCCTGTACCTATAACCTTAGATGTCGTGAAAATTATTTTTTAAAGTATGGTGTGTAACCAAATAACAAGGATACAGTATGTGACTCCTTGGGTAAAAAACAGTAACATTTTAACATTTGACTGTTTTAATCTTTCTGGAACAAGCCACAATGTAACATGATATAGAGACCCTAAATCTTTGTGAGTGTATTATATAATTCATCTTTAATGAACCAAGGAAAAACTTCAGAATAAAACCAAATATCATAGAAATACTTTACTTTTAAAAAATCAGTATTTCTAGACTCTTGTTGGGTCCTTAATCTTGAGTGTTCTTCCTTCTTTTCTGTCCTCACGCTTTCCAGAAGCACAGCCACTCCTTGTACCATCAGAGTACTCTAACTAGACAACACGCTTTTCTGCTTCAGAAACAGACAGATTGCTCTCAGGGTCAGCGTTCATGTTATACTGAGAGGCTCGGCTCAGCACTTCCATGGAAGCTGGAACTAATTCTATCAGCATCCAATGCGTGTGGACTCGTGACAAACCAGCAGAGACATCATCAGAGCTTCTGTGTTATTCATGGTTGTGCTAAGAGTTTAAATCAGAGTCAACCCAAGAGACAATTTAGAAATTGACTTTTTCCATTAAAAAGTGATGATATTTTAAGCTAAATTTTTGGTGTGTTTGGGTATGCACTGTCCTTTTTGCTTTGTTTTGTCATTGTTGTTAAGACTTGCACTTGTAACTCATGACATCACCATGTTTTCTCATGTCTGCTTTCCTTACTGCTATTAGTAGGCCAATCTCTGCAACTATTAAGTTTGCTTCTTTCAAATTATAGGAGGAATTATATTTATTATGTATACAGGCATTAAAGAATATTAGATAATGCACATTTTGTTAGCAATAATAATTGTACTTCAGTAGGACACTTATTCCCAGACTATTTTGAAAAAGCCATCATCATCCGCTACCTAGAATCCCAAATTGATTTGACTTTAGGTACCTGTAGACTACTTCAAACATAAATATATCCACAATTGAACACTTTTACCTCAGCATATAAACTATGCTTAATGACAGCAGGTTTGGTTGAGTTTATGCGTTAGGAAAATATTGTGGGTTGCTCCTCTGTAATTACAAAACAAGCTAACAGTATCTATACCCCCAAGTATACACAAAGTACAAGCTTCTCTTGGAGAGAAACTAAGAAAAAAAGAACCAGGAAGACATACAATTTGAAACTAACTATTTGACATTAACAGTTCATGACAACAGTTCAGGTAAATTAAACATTTGGGCAAAACGATAGTGAGTAACAGAGCCACAGAATAGTCTAGTGCTGGCTCAGATAGAACTCAGTGCCAGAACACAGGTTCAGTCCCTAGCTCTACCCAAAATATTAATGATCCAGTTAAGAACTAAATAATCAGTGCTTTGTTATTGTTTTGATCTTTTGCTTCTTTGTTTCCAAGGTAAGTTTTCTCTGTGTAACCCTGGCAGTCCTGGAGCTTGCCTGGAGACCAGGGTGGCCTCAAACTCAGAGATCTGCCTGTCTCTGCCTCCTGAGTCCTGGGATTAAAAGCATGTGCCTAGCTTCTAACGATCAGTCTTAATCATTAGAGAAAAGTGTGTGTGTGTATGTGTGTGTGCATATATATATATATATATATATATATATATATATGTACATATATATATATATATATATAATATGGAGAGAGAGAGAGAGAGAGAGAGAGAGAGAGAGAGAGAGAGAGAGAGAGAGAGAGATTTAAAGTCAAAATAATAAAACAGTGATCTCAGACCTAGGCAAAATTTTTATGCCTTGAGAAAACGTTTAACTTCTATATTTTAAATTTTAAAAAAGGTAAAAGTAGAGTTAAGCAAAGATCAGCTTAAATTATTTGCTCATTTGCTTTAGACTAGTCACCACATCACTAATATCAATATGAATATTAATTAGAAGCATGGAAAAAAAGAATGATCCTGTACATCAACTTGGAAGACTTTGCCTAAGCTCACAGGGAAGCACAGACAGAATGGGACATTTTGGGTCATTGAGGAAGCTAACTCCCAAGCCTCAGTTGTCAGTTGAATAGTACCTCCCAGATAGATAACTGAAATCATGTGCATGAAGGTACTCAGTACCACTGAGTTTAAGTTACCTGTTACGTAGAACTCAGTCCAGTAAAGAAATAAGGAGGGGTTGACAGATAATTCATTTTCCTACCTGAATAATGAAGTACACATACAATGTTAGATGTTAAAGAAGACTTAAAAATTACAGGTTTTTTCTCTCTCAAAACTATCATTTGCCTTTTGTTCTGGTCCTAGTGTGTTCTGGTCC
The DNA here is from genome assembly GCF_000001635.26 of Mus musculus. NCBI lineage: Eukaryota > Metazoa > Chordata > Mammalia > Rodentia > Muridae > Mus > Mus musculus. The sequence goes on along the minus strand of NC_000074.6, from coordinate 76,057,666 downwards.
TATTCTGACCCTACTGTGTGTCTTGCATATGACTAAGAAATGGAGACTGATAAAAATCTTCAAGTCCATTTTCCACCTGACCCGTGACTGTGTAAGATCATGTCCATGGGCTCTGTTCCTTTTTGGGTTTTTTATGGGTTCTGACAATAGGAGCACCTGGAAATGATGAAGACAAGAGGCACCAGAGGATTTACTTTACATCGTGTAGTGTCACTGGGAGCTGCTTTCATCCATCAAGCAAAGATCCCAGACTTCTGCCTAGCAGTCCTACTGATGGTAGCTTGAGTCTTACACTACATTGTACCTCCCTCCCTTTAATAAATAGTCTACAATAACAACCATAGCAAAAAAAAGTGGACAACAGCTTAGGTTTTAATACTATTAAAAATTCAGCCATAGGAAGTCATACAAAGGACCACTTAAGCATTTAGACCAGAGGACACTATTTAAGAATTTACTTGCAGATAATGAATTTGATATGCCCTTGCATTGCTGACTAATGTAGGAGCAAGCTCTGTTACCATTTAAACTCAGTCTCATTCAGAGTAAAATGAAATTAACCATAACGTGCCTCTTACTACTAAAGAAACTACTTAAGGTAAAGACTGCATTGATACCCAAACATTTCAAAAGTGTTAATCACTGCTATTTTTATATAGTACAGCCAATAAATTTGGATGGGTAATAAATATGGAGGGTAACAACATATCTGAAGATCAGAACAGGTAGATTAAATTTAAAAGAAATGTATAAATCTGTAAAACAAAACAAAAACAAAACAAAACAAACAAACAAACAAACACTCAAAGGCTCTGATGGAGTAATTACCAAGAGACATAAGCTAAAACATACATACAATTTATTCAATAAGACTGTCTCTAAGGCTGACTTCATAGGTCCAGCAAAGTGTTACTTGTAAGAGCAAAACACAACAAATAACATCAATGTCCAACAGTAACTCAATACTATGTATATTCAGCATTTATATAGAATCCTACGTTCACATGTTCAACTAATTCACCAAGACATTGAAACTCTGATGGAAGCAAAGATTCAGCTCTGTGTGTGTGTGTGTGTGTGTGTGTGTGTGTGTGTGTGTGTGTGTGTGTGTGTTAATTATCACTTAGTTTTGTTATCTTTCTGTTATCACTGCTTAAATTCTCTGACAGTCTCATACTGTATCCACTACAAGCACATACATGCCACATGCCATCTTTCCTCTCCCTGACATCCTACTCTTCTTCCCCAATGGTCCACTCTTACTCCCAACTGTTGCCTTCTCATTCTTCCCTGCTTTCCCCATTCTTTTCCTGCCTTTTCTCTAGTTCTCCTTTGATTTCTCACTAATTCTTTCTGACATCTTTCTTTCTGTTGTCACCATACACAAAAACAAAACAAACAAATGAAAAAAATCTGCAATGAAGGAGACTGAATATTGCATTGCCTTGCACTAAGTAGAATACTCATATGGGAAAGCAGTGTTTAAGTCCCAGTAGCCCAGTAATATTTCTCACAAATGTTCCCTGCAGAAGAGTTTTTATAGAATCAGATTGAGGATACCATGACTAGAATAGCAGAGCTCATATTAGATCTGCACTATTTGGGGTCCTCTCATCCCTCCTCATTGGTCACTTCTTTTCTTCTAACAAGCATGGTGCTGGCTGTCAGTGCCCAACTGGAACTAGACAGATTCTAGTCAGTTGTAGTCACTCTATAGGGTCCCTGTCATCTTGGTTTTGAGGTCCCAATTTCAGGATATGAAATTTCTATTGACTTACCTTGAAGAATATCATCTTCATTGTCTAGAATTTCAGTCTGTTCACTTACATAATGTTTCAAAGGTAGTTATAAGGATCCTAATACAATGAGCAGCAGAGATTTCTTCAGTAATATAAGAATGCATTAAGTATTCATCAGTGTAAATGATGGTTTGTACCAGAGTTAAGACAGTAAGATTTTTGACGCAATAAGAAAGAAATAAAGAAAATGGATTTTAATCCCTTTACATATCCAACGTTATTAAAACTCATACTATAGATTTATTTGTTCACATATAATATATTACTATCATTAAATAATAACAAATACAATCAAAGAAAAAGAGGCTATCAGTTTGAAAGTGAGGAGGGGGGCATGGGAGGGATTAGAGGAAGGAAAAGGAAAGGGAAAGTGATGTAATTATATTTAAATCATAATGACTTAAACTAGACATTTTTTGCTCTTTGCAATATAGTTTTATTCTTTGGTTTCCTCATTCCAAACCTGACCATATGTATTCCTTCACCCTGTATTAAGAATCTATCTTAGAATACCTAGTGCAAATACATCTGGTTTCTAGTATCTTCCTTCTAGAAGCAACTACCATTTTTAGCTCAGTATCTGCCCTCCTCCAACCGAGTGATCCACTGCCCGTATTATTCTGGGGCATACAGGTATCTATCCTAAGATATATAATTCCAGTGATACACTGGAGAAAATTCTAGATAAGTGGAGAAATTTGATCATACTACCAGACAGTATATAGTTTCCTAAATATATGCATATTTGTGTATAAGTAATTTGTTTTGGTGTGGTTTTCCCTTTATTTTAAAGTAGATTTTTTTTTAATATAATACAAACTGATTGATTTCTTCTCCCTCTACTCCTTTTAGGACCTTCCCACCTCCCCTCCCATCTTGATCTACTCTCTTTCAGACTTTCATTAGAAAACAAATAGAATTCTAAGTGATAATAACAAATGAAATAAAATAAAATTAAGTATATGAACATAAAACAAAAACTATTACATCAGACTAGGACAATAAAAATAAGCAGAAGGAAAAGATCCCAGTAAAAGGCACAAGAAATAGACATAGATTCCGAGACCCACTCATTAGCATTGAGGAATTCCATGAAAGTAAAAAAAGAAGAAAAGAAACAATATGTATATTGTGTGTGTGTGTGTGTGTGTATGTGTGTGTGTGTATATATATATATATATATATATATATATATATATACACATATACATATATAATTTATATATATATAAATTATATATGTATATATATATAATTTATATATATGTATATATACATATATATATATATACAATTAAGTTAAAATAAAAATAAAAAAGCTCAGGCATGACATTTTGTTTCCTGTAAGCATCTACTGTTGGGCATGCAGCCTACCTTTAAGAGTAGTTTGTTTTCCTAGGGAGAGTCCCTTAGAGAAAACAAAATTTTCATTTACAAGTGGTTGTCACACATAGATTGTTTCTGAGTTAGGGTTTGGTTTTGTGTCTGCTTCTTTTCAGCTCTAGTACCCATTTGGTGCAAACCTGTGCAGGCCTGTGTGTGCTGCCTGAGTCTCTGCAGCTCACATGTGTGTTGATCCTGTTGTTTTAGTGTCCTCCATCTCCTCTGTCTTTATTATTATTATTATTATTATTATTATTATTATTATCATTATCATCTTTTATCCTTTTTTATAGTCCAGTCATTATCACCCTTCCGTTCTGCCCTTGACAGTCTCTCATCCCATTCCTCTGCCCTCTCCCACACCCCTCCCAACCCCCCTGTCTCCAAGAGAATAAGAGTGTGTCCCCACCCCTCACCCCTGTCAGGCCTCCTCACTCCCTGGGGCTTCCTCTAGCTCTTGTATTCATTCTCCCTCCTCTTCTGCAGGTATCCCTATGCTCTCTCTGATAGGGAATGATTTGGTGGAAACATCCTGTTTAGAGCTGGGTTTTCAAAGATCTCTCATCTTCTACATATTGTGTTTCTGGGCTCTTGAATTTGTTCTCATCTGTATCTGTAACTGGAGGAAGCTTCTCTGATGATGGCCAAGGAGACAGTGATCAATGAGTATAGCATTTTATTGTTATGAGTCATTGTATTGCTATTTCCTTTAATAGACCAGTATTATTTGATTTTACACTAAGTACCTGGGTTATCTACCCTTTGGTTCCAGGTCACAAAAGCTCTGTTGAGTATGAGTTCTATCTTGTGAAGTGGGTATGAGGTCAAATCAAATTATGGTTGGTCACTCCCACAAGGTTTGTGCCACTGTTACCCTAGTTTATCTTGCAGGCAGAGCACCATTGTAGGTCAAAGGGTCTGTAATTGGGTTGGCTTTTACATCAGGAGAGGGGCTGAGAAGTTTCATTAAATATCATGGGGTGTCCTGTTAGCAATGTCTTGATAGCAGATGACAAGAAACTTTGTAGTTCAAATTTACGGTGTTGAAAAAAAAAAAACCCTACATATACAAAATATTCTTATGCTATCTGGGAGCTAAAATCCAAGATGTTTTATTAGATTTTTATTTTTTAGACAAGTGTTTATTTTCTGTCTTCTTCCTCTACCTCTTTTTTTGTCATTTGTATTTGTAAATTTAGGAGGAAATGTAGAGTTACCATGAGGCAATCTACGTCTGATAGTGGGAAATGGGTTGGAAATGACATTGTCCCTAATGAATTCAGAAAAATAGGGCTTTTTAAAAAATGATATTGATTTTGTTAATGTTCATTGATTAAAAAATAAATAGTTCATGGTCTACTTTGACTGTTCCCCCAGTGATAATTACTTCTGACATTTCTGTCAGATAATGTGGGATTATATTTATAGTCATTAGCTTTGAACTTTAGCCTATCAGCCATCAATCAATTACTACAATTAATAAGTACAGCAATTAGTACATAGCACTCATTTTTCCTTTAGAAGTCATGAAAATAACAATGAGCATGTGCACGTGTGTGTGTGTGCTTGTAAATATAAAATTGCTTCTGATAGCAGAAACCAAAGGAAATAACCTTAAGCTTTTCTATCTTCGATCTCACAATATTCACATGGGCCAGGTTTCCCTGGTACCTTCTGTACCCAGCTTTTGTGACTCCAATCTGGCCATGTAATAATAGTACTAATCATAACTGCATA